>NC_091137.1:51008326-51238326 GCF_041381155.1 Argopecten irradians
TGATGCTATAAACGACATCTGTATACATGATGCTATACGACATCTGTATACATGATGTTATACGACATCTGTATACATGATGCTATACGACATCTGTATACATGATGCTATACGACATCTGTATACATGATGCTATACGACATCTGTATACATGATGCTATACGACATCTGTATACATGATGCTATACGACATCTGTATACATGATGTTATACGACATCTGTATACATGATGCTATACGACATCTGTATACATGATGCTATACGACATCTGTATACATGATGCTATACGACATCTGTATACATGATGCTATACGACATCTGTATACATGATGCTATACGACATCTGTATACATGATGTTATACGACATCTGTATACATGATGCTATACGACATCTGTATACATGATGCTATACGACATCTGTATACATGATGCTATACGACATCTGTATACATGATGTTATACGACATCTGTATACATGATGCTATACGACATCTGTATACATGATGCTATACGACATCTGTATACATGATGCTATACGACATCTGTATACATGATGCTATACGACATCTGTATACATGATGCTATACGACATCTGTATACATGATGCTATACGACATCTGTATACATGATGCTATACGACATCTGTATACATGATGTTATACGACATCTGTATACATGATGCTATACGACATCTGTATACATGATGCTATACGACATCTGTATACATGATGTTATACGACATCTGTATACATGATGCTATACGACATCTGTATACATGATGCTATACGACATGTGTATACATGATGTTATACGACATATGTATACATGATGCTATATACGACATCTGTATACATGATGCTATACGACATCTGTATACATGATGCTATACGACATCTGTATACATGATGCTATACGACATCTGTATACATGATGCTATACGACATCATATTGTATACATGATGCTATACGACATCTGTATACATGATGTTATACATCTGTATACATGATGCTATACGACATCTGTATACATGATGCTATACGACATCTGTATACATGATGCTATACGACATCTGTATACATGATGCTATACGACATCTGTATACATGATGCTATACGACATCTGTATACATGATGCTATACGACATCTGTATACATGATGCTATACGACATCTGTATACATGATGCTATACGACATGTGTATACATGATGCTATACGACATCTGTATACATGATGTTATACGACATCTGTATACATGATGCTATACGACATCTGTATACATGATGCTATACGACATCTGTATACATGATGCTATACGACATCTGTATACATGATGTTATACGACATCTGTATACATGATGTTATACGACATCTGTATACATGATGCTATACGACATCTGTATACATGATGTATACATGATGCTATACGACATCTGTATACATGATGTTATACGACATCTGTATACATGATGCTATACGACATCTGTATACATGATGCTATACGACATCTGTATACATGATGTTATAGTATACGACATCTGTATACATGATGCTATACGACATCTGTATACATGATGCTATACGACATCTGTATACATGATGCTATACGACATCTGTATACATGATGCTATACGACATCTGTATACATGATGCTATACGACATCTGTATACATGATGCTATACGACATCTGTATACATGATGCTATACGACATCTGTATACATGATGCTATACGACATCTGTATACATGATGCTATACGACATCTGTATACGACATCTGTATACATGATGCTATACGACATCTGTATACATGATGCTATACGACATCTGTATACATGATGCTATACGACATCTGTATACATGATGCTATACGACATCTGTATACATGATGCTATACGACATCTGTATACATGATGCTATACGACATCTGTATACATGATGATGCTATATACGACATCTGTATACATGATGCTATACGACATCTGTATACATGATGCTATACGACATCTGTATACATGATGCTATACGACATCTGTATACATGATGCTATACGACATCTGTATACATGATGCTATACGACATCTGTATACATGATGCTATACGACATCTGTATACATGATGCTATACGACATCTGTATACATGATGCTATACGACATCTGTATACATGATGCTATACGACATCTGTATACATGATGTTATACGACATCTGTATACATGATGCTATACGACATCTGTATACATGATGCTATACGACATCTGTATACATGATGTTATACGACATCTGTATACATGATGCTATACGACATCTGTATACATGATGCTATACGACATCTGTATACATGATGCTATACGACATCTGTATACATGATGCTATACGACATCTGTATACATGATGTTATACGACATCTGTATACATGATGCTATACGACATCTGTATACATGATGCTATACGACATCTGTATACATGTACGACATCTGTATACATGATGCTATACGACATCTGTATACATGATGCTATACGACATCTGTATACGACATCTGTATACATGATGCTATACGACATCTGTATACATGATGCTATACGACATCTGTATACATGATGCTATACGACATCTGTATACATGATGCTATACGACATCTGTATACATGATGCTATACGACATCTGTATACATGATGCTATACGACATCTGTATACATGATGCTATACGACATCTGTATACATGATGCTATACGACATCTGTATACATGATGTTATATACGACATCTGTATACATGATGCTATACGACATCTGTATACATGATGCTATACGACATCTGTATACATGATGCTATACGACATCTGTATACATGATGCTATACGACATCTGTATACATGATGCTATACGACATCTGTATACATGATGCTATACGACATCTGTATACATGATGCTATACGACATCTGTATACATGATGCTACACATCTGTATACATGATGCTATACGACATCTGTATACATGATGCTATACGACATCTGTATACATGATGCTATACGACATCTGTATACATGATGCTATACGTATACACATCTGTATACATGATGTTATACGACATCTGTATACATGATGCTATACGACATCTGTATACATGATGCTATACGACATCTGTATACATGATGCTATACGACATCTGTATACATGATGCTATACGACATCTGTATACATGATGCTATACGACATCTGTATACATGATGCTATACGACATCTGTATACATGATGCTATACGAACATCTGTATACATGATGCTATACGACATCTGTATACATGATGTATATACGACATCTGTATACATGATGCTATACGACATCTGTATACATGATGCTATACGACATCTGTATACATGATGCTATACGACATCTGTATACATGATGTTATACGACATCTGTATACATGATGCTATACGACATCTGTATACATGATGTTATACGACATCTGTATACATGATGCTATATACGACATCTGTATACATGATGCTATACGACATCTGTATACATGATGTTATATACGACATCTGTATACATGATGTATACATGATATATACGACATCTGTATACATGATGATATACGACATCTGTATACATGATGCTATACGACATCTGTATACATGATGCTATACGACATCTGTATACATGATGCTATACGACATCTGTATACATGATGCTATACGACATCTGTATACATGATGCTATACGACATCTGTATACATGATGCTATACGACATCTGTATACATGATGCTATACGACATCTGTATACATGATGCTATACGACATCTGTATACATGATGCTATACGACATCTGTATACATGATGTTATACGACATCTGTATACATGATGATATACGACATCTGTATACATGATGCTATACGACATCTGTATACATGATATATACGACATCTGTATACATGATGTATATACGACATCTGTATACATGATGTATATACGACATCTGTATACATGATGATGCTATACGACATCTGTATACATGATGTTATATATACGACATCTGTATACATGATGCTACTATACGACATCTGTATACATGATGATTACGATTACTTATACATGATATACATATATACATGTATACATGTTATATACATCTGTATAACATGATGATATACGACATCTGTATACATGATGATATACGAGGTGTATACCATGCATATATACATCTGATATATACGATACATCTGTATACATGATGATATACGACATCTGTATACATGATGCATATACATGATATACAAAAACATGGTATACATGATGTGATATACGACATCTGTATACATGATGCTATACGACATCACTGTATACATGATATATACGACATCTGTATACATGATGTTATACGAATCTGTATACATGATGCTATACGACATCTGTATACATGATGATATACGACATCATACTGTATACATGATGCTAAAACACTGTATATATACATGATGTATACATACATTTATATACAATCATACATGATGTTATACGACATCACCTGTATACATGATGATATATACACATGTATACATGATGCTATCACACACTGATATATCATGATGTTGATATACAATCACCTGTATACATGATGTTATATACAATCATCTGTATACATGATGCTATATATACAATCTGTATACATGATGTTATACGACATCTGTATACATGATGTTATACGACATATACAATATACATGATATACGACATCTGTATACATGATGCTATATACATGATGTATACATGATGATATGACATCTGTATACATGATATATAACGACATCGTATACATGATGCTATACGACATCTGTATACATGATGATATATAATACATGATGATATACAATCACCATACATGATGATATACAATCACCATACATGTTGATATACACAATCACCGTACATGTTGATATACAATCACCGTACATGATGATATACAATCACCATACATGATGATATACAATCACCGTACATGTTGATATACAATCACCGTACATGTTGATATACATCACCGTACATGATGATATACAATGTACAATAAACATATACAATCACCGTACATGTTGATATACAATCACCATACATGATGATATACAATCACCGTACATGTTGATATACAATCACCATACATGATGATATACAATCACCGTACATGATGATATACAATCACCGTACATGATGATATACAATCACCGTACATGTTGATATACAATCACCATACATGATAATATACAATCACCGTACATGTTGATATACAATCACCGTACATGATGATATACAATCACCGTACATGTTGATATACAATCACCGTACATGATGATATACAATCACCGTACATGATGATATACAATCACCGTACATGATGATATACAATCACCGTACATGTTGATATACAATCACCGTACATGATGATATACAATCACCGTACATGTTGATATACAATCACCGTAAGTGTATACATGATGATATACAATTACCATACATGTTGATATACAATTACCGTACATGATGATATACAATCACCATACATGATGATATACAATCACCGTACATGATGATATACAATCACCGTACATGTTGATATACAATCACCGTACATGATGATATACAATCACCGTACATGTTGATATACAATCACCGTACATGTTGATATACAATCACCGTACATGATGATATACAATCACCGTACATGATGATATACAATCACCGTACATGTTGATATACAATCACCATACATGTTGATATACAATCACCATACATGATGATATACAATCACCGTACATGATGATATACAATCACCGTACATGATGATATACAATCACCGTACATGTTGATATACAATCACCGTACATGTTGATATACAATCACCATACATGATAATATACAATCACCGTACATGTTGATATACAATCACCGTACATGATGATATACAATCACCGTACATGTTGATATACAATCACCATACATGATGATATACAATCACCGTACATGTTGATATACAATCACCGTACATGATGATATACAATCACCGTACATGTTGATATACAATCACCGTACATGATGATATACAATCACCGTACATGTTGATATACAATCACCGTACATGATGATATACAATCACACCGTACATGTTGATATACAATCACCGTACATGATGATATACAATCACCGTACATGATGATATACAATCACCGTACATGTTGATATACAATCACCATACATGATGATATACAATCACCGTACATGATGATATACAATCACCGTACATGATGATATACAATCACCGTACATGATGATATACAATCACCGTACATGTTGATATACAATCACCGTACATGTTGATATACAATCACCGTACATGATGATATACAATCACCGTACATGATGATATACAATCACCATACATGATGATATACAATCACCGTACATGTTGATATACAATCACCATACATGATGATATACAATCACCGTACATGTTGATATACAATCACCGTACATGATGATATACAATCACCGTACATGTTGATATACAATCACCATACATGATGATATACAATCACCGTACATGTTGATATACAATCACCATACATGATGATATACAATCACCGTACATGATGATATACAATCACCGTACATGATGATATACAATCACCGTACATGTTGATATACAATCACCGTACATGATGATATACAATCACCGTACATGATGATATACAATCACCGTACATGATGATATACAATCACCGTACATGTTGATATACAATCACCATACATGTTGATATACAATCACCGTACATGATGATATACAATCACCGTACATGATGATATACAATCACCGTACATGATGATATACAATCACCGTACATGATGATATACAATCACCGTACATGTTGATATACAATCACCGTACATGATGATATACAATCACCGTACATGTTGATATACAATCACCGTACATGATGATATACAATCACCGTACATGATGATATACAATCACCGTACATGTTGATATACAATCACCGTACATGATGATATACAATCACCGTACATGATGATATACAATCACCGTACATGATGACATGATGATATACAATCGCCGTACATGTTGATATACAATCACCGTACATGATGATATACAATCACCGTACATGATGATATACAATCACCGTACATGATGATATACAATCACCGTACATGTTGATATACAATCACCATACATGATGATATACAATCACCGTACATGATGATATACAATCACCGTACATGTTGATATACATCACCGTACATGATGATATACAATCACCGTACATGATGATATACAATCACCGTACATGTTGATATACAATCACCGTACATGATGAATATACAATCACCGTACATGATGATATACAATCACCGTACATGATGATATACAATCACCGTACATGTTGATATACAATCACCGTACATGATGATATACAATCACCGTACATGATGATATACAATCACCGTACATGATGATATACAATCACCGTACATGATGATATACAATCACCATACATGTTGATATACAATCACCGTACATGTTGATATACAATCACCATACATGATGATATACAATCACCGTACATGATGATATACAATCACCGTACATGATGATATACAATCACCGTACATGATGATATACAATCACCATACATGATGATATACAATCACCGTACATGATGATATACAATCACCGTACATGATGATATACAATCACCATACATGATGATATACAATCACCGTACATGTTGATATACAATCACCGTACATGATGATATACAATCACCGTACATGATGATATACAATCACCGTACATGTTGATATACAATCACCATACATGATGATATACAATCACCGTACATGATGATATACAATCACCGTACATGATGATATACAATCACCGTACAATATACAATCACCATACATGATGATATACAATCACCGTACATGATGATATACAATCACCGTACATGTTGATATACAATCACCATACATGATGATATACAATCACCGTACATGTTGATATACAATCACCGTACATGATGATATACAATCACCGTACATGTTGATATACAATCACCATACATGATGATATACAATCACCGTACATGATGATATACAATCACCGTACATGATGATATACAATCACCATACATGATGATATACAATCACCGTACATGATGATATACAATCACTGTACATGATGATATACAATCACCATACATGATGATATACAATCACCGTACATGATGATATACAATCACCGTACATGATGATATACAATCACCGTACATGATGATATACAATCACCGTACATGTTGATATACAATCACCGTACATGATGATATACAATCACCATACATGATGATATACAATCACCATACATGTTGATATACAATCACCGTACATGATGATCACCGTACATGTTGATATACCATCACCATACATGATGATATACAATCACCGTACATGTTGATATACAATCACCATACATGATGATATACAATCACCGTACATGTTGATATACAATCACCGTACATGATGATATACAATCACCGTACATGTTGATATACAATCACCATACATGATGATATACAATCACCGTACATGTTGATATACAATCACCATACATGATGATATACAATCACCGTATATGTTGATATACAATCACCATACATGATGATATACAATCACCGTACATGATGATATACAATCACCGTACATGATGATATACAATCACCGTACATGATGATATACAATCACCGTACATGTTGATATACAATCACCGTACATGTTGATATACAATCACCGTACATGTTGATATACAATCACCGTACATGTTGATATACAATCACCGTACATGATGATATACAATCACTGTACATGATGATATACAATCACCATACATTATGATATATACAATCACCGTACATGATGATATACAATCACCGTACATGATGATATACAATCACCGTACATGATGATATACAATCACCGTACATGTTGATATACAATCACCGTACATGTTGATATACAATCACCGTACATGATGATATACGTTACATGATGATATACAATCACCGTACATGTTGATATACAATCACCGTACATGTTGATATACAATCACCATACATGATGATATACAATCACCGTACATGATGATATACAATCACCGTACATGATGATATACAATCACCGTACATGATGATATACAATCACCGTACATGATGATATACAATCACCATACATGATGATATACAATCACCGATACATGTATGATGATATACAATCACCGTACATGTTGATATACAATCACCATACATGTTGATATACAATCACCATACATGATGATATACAATCACCGTACATGATGATATACAATCACCATACATGATGATATACAATCACCGTACATGTTGATATACAATCACCGTACATGATGATATACAATCACCGTACATGTTGATATACAATCACCGTACATGATGATATACAATCACCGTACATGATGATATACAATCACCGTACATGTTGATATACAATCACCGTACATGATGATATACAATCACCGTACATGTTGATATACAATCACCGTACATGATGATATACAATCACCGTACATGATGATATACAAATCACCATACATGTTTGATATACAATCACCGTACATGTGATATACAATCACCGTACATGATGATATACAATCACCGTACATGATGATATACAATCACCGTACATGATGATATACAATCACCGTACATGTTGATATACAATCACCGTACATGATGATATACAATCACCGTACATGTTGATATACAATCACCATACATGATGATATACAATCACCGTACATGATGATATACAATCACCGTACATGATGATATACAATCACCGTACATGATGATATACAATCACCGTACATGATGATATACAATCACCGTACATGATGATATACAATCACCGTACATGATGATATACAATCACCGTACATGTTGATATACAATCACCGTACATGTTGATATACAATCACAATACATGATGATATACAATCACCGTACATGATGATCACCGTACATGATGATCACCGTACATGTTGATATACAATCACCGTACATGTTTGATATACAATCACCGTACATGATGATATACAATCACCGTACATGATGATATACAATCACCATACATGTTGATATACAATCATACATGATCACCGTACATGATGATATACAATCACCGTACATGATGATATACAATCACCGTACATGTTGATATACAATCACCATACATGTTGATATACAATCACCATGACATATGATATACAATCACCGTACATGTTGATATACAATCACCATACATGTTGATATACAATCACCATACATGATGATATACAATCACCATACATGATGATATACAATCACCGTACATGATGATATACAATCACCGTACATGATGATATACAATCACCGTACATGTTGATATACAATCACCGTACATGTTGATATACAATCACCGTACATGTTGATATACAATCACCGTACATGATGATATACAATCACCGTACATGATGATGATATACAATCACCATACATGATGATATACAATCACCGTACATGATGATATACAATCACCGTACATGATGATATACAATCACCGTACATGATGATATACAATCACCGTACATGATGATATACAATCACCGTACATGTTGATATACAATCACCGTACATGTTGATATACAATCACCATACATGATGATATACAATCACCGTACATGATGATATACAATCACCATACATGATGATATACAATCACCGTACATGATGATATACAATCACCGTACATGATGATATACAATCACCGTACATGTTGATATACAATCACCGTACATGATGATATACAATCACCGTACATGATGATATACAATCACCATACATGATGATATACAATCACCGTACATGTTGATATACAATCACCATACATGTTGATATACAATCACCGTACATGATGATATACAATCACCATACATGATGATATACAATCACCATACATGATGATATACAATCACCGTACATGATGATATACAATCACCGTACATGATGATATACAATCACCGTACATGTTGATATACAAACAATCACCGTACATGTTGATATACAATCACCGTACATGATGATATACAATCACCGTACATGATGATATACAATCACCATACATGATGATATACAATCACCATACATGTTGATATACAATCACCGTACATGATGATATACAATCACCGTACATGTTGATATACAATCACCATACATGATGATATACAATCACCGTACATGTTGATATACAATCACCGTACATGATGATATACAATCACCGTACATGATGATATACAATCACCATACATGATGATATACAATCACCGTACATGATGATATACAATCACCGTACATGATGATATACAATCACCGTACATACATGTTGATATACAATCACCGTACATGATGATATACAATCACCGTACATGATGATATACAATCACCGTACATGTTGATATACAATCACCGTACATGTTGATATACAATCACCGTACATGATGATATACAATCACCATACATGATGATATACAATCACCGTACATGATGATATACAATCACCGTACATGATGATATACAATCACCGTACATGATGATATACAATCACCGTACATGATGATATACAATCACCATACATGATGATATACAATCACCGTACATTGTTGATATACAATCACCGTACATGTTGATATACAATCACCGTACATGATGATATACAATCACCGTACATGATGATATACAATCACCGTACATGTTGATATACAATCACCATACATGATGATATACAATCACCGTACATGTTGATATACAATCACCATACATGATGATATACAATCACCGTACATGATGATATACAATCACCGTACATGATGATATACAATCACCGTACATGTTGATATACAATCACCGTACATGATGATATACAATCACCGTACATGATGATATACAATCACCGTACATGATGATATATACAATCACCGTACATGATGATATACAATCACCGTACATGTTGATATACAATCACCATACATGATGATATACAATCACCGTACATGATGATATACAATCACCGTACATGATGATATACAATCACCGTACATGATGATATACAATCACCGTACATGATGATATACAATCACCGTACATGTTGATATACAATCACCGTACATGTTGATATACAATCACCGTACATGATGATATACAATCACCGTACATGTTGATATACAATCACCGTACATGAATGATATACAATCACCGTACATTGATATACAATCACCATACATGTTGATATACAATCACCGTACATGATGATATACAATCACCGTACATGTTGATATACAATCACCGTACATGATGATATACAATCACCGTACATGATGATATACAATCACCGTACATGATGATATACAATCACCGTACATGATGATATACAATCACCGTACATGATGATATACAATCACCGTACATGTTGATATACAATCACCGTACATGTTGATATACAATCACCGTACATGTTGATATACAATCACCGTACATGATGATATACAATCACCGTACATGTTGATATACAATCACCGTACATGATGATATACAATCACCGTACATGATGATATACAATCACCGTACATGATGATATACAATCACCGTACATGATTTGATATACAATCACCGTACATGTTGATATACAATCACCGTACATGATGATATACAATCACCGTACATGTTGATATACAATCACCATACATGTTGATATACAATCACCGTACATGATGATATACAATCACCATACATGATGATATACAATCACCGTACATGATGATATACAATCACCGTACATGTTGATATACAATCACCATACATGATGATATACAATCACCGTACATGATGATATACAATCACCATACATGATGATATACAATCACCGTACATGTTGATGATATACAATCACCGTACATGATGATATACAATCACCGTACATGTTGATATACAATCACCGTACATGATGATATACAATCACCGTACATGATGATATACAATCACCATACATGATGATATACAATCACCGTACATGATGATATACAATCACCGTACATGTTGATATAACAATCACCGTACATGATGATATACAATCACCATACATGATGATATACAATCACCGTACATGATGATATACAATCACCGTACATGATGATATATACAATCACCGTACATGATGATATACAATCACCGTACATGATGATATACAATCACCGTACATGTTGATATACAATCACCGTACATGATGATATACAATCACCGTACATGATGATATACAATCACCGTACATGATGATATACAATCACCGTACATGTTGATATATACAATCACCATACATGTTAATATACAATCACCGTACATGTTGATATACAATCACCGTACATGATGATATACAATCACCGTACATGATGATATACAATCACCGTACATGTTGATATACAATCACCATACATGATGATATACAATCACCGTACATGATGATATACAATCACCATACATGATGATATACAATCACCGTACATGATGATATACAATCACCGTACATGATGATATACAATCACCGTACATGTTGATATACAATCACCATACATGATGATATACAATCACCGTACATTATGATATACAATCACCGTACATGATGATATACAATCACCATACATGATGATATACAATCACCGTACATGATGATATACAATCACCGTACATGATGATATACAATCACCGTACATGATGATATACAATCACCATACATGTTGATATACAATCACCGTACATGATGATATACAATCACCGTACATGATGATATACAATCACCGTACATGTTGATATACAATCACCATACATGTTGATATACAATCACCGTACATGATGATATACAATCACCGTACATGATGATATACAATCACCGTACATGATGATATACAATCACCTACGATATATACATCACCGTACATGATGATATACAATCACCGTACATGATGATATACAATCACCGTACATGATTGATATACAATCACCGTACATGATGATATACAATCACCGTACATGTTGATATACAATCACCGTACATGTTGATATACAATCACCATACATGATGATATACAATCACCGTACATGATGATATACAATGTACATGATGATATACAATCACCGTACATGTTGATATACAATCACCATACATGATGATATACAATCACCGTACATGATGATATACAATCACCGTACATGATGATATACAATCACCGTACATGATGATATACAATCACCGTACATGATGATATACAATCACCGTACATGATGATATACAATCACCGTACATGTTGATATACAATCACCAACATGTGATATACAATCACCGTACATGATGATATACAATCACCTACATGTTGATATACAATCACCATACATGATGATATACAATCACCGTACATGATGATATACAATCACCGTACATGATGATATACAATCACCGTACATGATGATATACAATCACCGTACATGTTGATATACAATCACCGTACATGTTGATATACAATCACCGTACATGTTGATATACAATCACCGTACATGATGATATACAATCACCGTACATGATGATATACAATCACCGTACATGTTGATATACAATCACCGTACATGATGATATACAATCACCGTACATGTTGATATACAATCACCATACATGATGATATACAATCACCGTACATGATGATATACAATCACCGTACATGATGATATACAATCACCGTACACATGTTGATATACAATCACCATACATGATGATATACAATCACCGTACATGTTGATATACAATCACCATACATGTTGATATACAATCACCGTACATGATGATATACAATCACCATACATGATGATATACAATCACCGTACATGTTGATATACAATCACCGTACATGATGATATACAATCACCGTACATGTTGATATACAATCACCATACATGATGATATACAATCACCATACATGTTGATATACAATCACCATACATGTTTTGATATACAATCACCGTACATGATGATATACAATCACCATACATGATGATATACAATCACCGTACATGATGATATACAATCACCGTACATTGATAACATTCATGATATACAATCACCGTACATGATGATATACAATCACCGTACATGATGATATACAATCACCGTACATGTTGATATACAATCACCGTACATGATGATATACAATCACCGTACATGTTGATATACAATCACCGTACATGTTGATATACAATCACCGTACATGATGATATACAATCACTGTACATGATGATATACAATCACCATACATGATGATATACAATCACCGTACATGATGATATACAATCACCGTACATGATGATATACAATCACCGTACATGATGATATACAATCACCGTACATGATGATATACAATCACCGTACATGTTGATATACAATCACCGTACATGTTGATATACAATCACCGTACATGATGATATACAATCACCGTACATGATGATATACAATCACCGTACATGTTGATATACAATCACCGTACATGTTGATATACAATCACCGTACATGATGATATACAATCACCGTACATGATATACAATCACCGTACATGATACAATCACCGTACATGTTGATATACAATCACCGTACATGATGATATACAATCACCGTACATGTTGATATACAATCACCATACATGATGATATACAATCACCGTACATGATGATATACAATCACCGTACATGATGATATACAATCACCATACATGTTGATATACAATCACCATACATGATGATATACAATCACCGTACATGATGATATACAATCACCGTACATGATGATATACAATCACCGTACATGTTGATATACAATCACCGTACATGATGATATACAATCACCGTACATGTTGATATACAATCACCGTACATGATGATATACAATCACCATACATGTTGATATACAATCACCGTACATGTTGATATACAATCACCGTACATGATGATATACAATCACCGTACATGATGATATACAATCACCATACATGATGATATACAATCACCGTACATGATGATATACAATCACCGTACATGATGATATACAATCACCGTACATGTTGATATACAATCACCGTACATGTTGATAAACAATCACCGTACATGATGATATACAATCACCGTACATGATGATATACAATCACCGTACATGATGATATACAATCACCGTACATGTTGATATACAATCACCGTACATGATGATATACAATCACCGTACATGATGATATACAATCACCGTACATGATGATATACAATCACCGTACATGTTGATATACAATCACCGTACATGATGATATACAATCACCGTACATGATGATATACAATCACCGTACATGTTGATATACAATCACCGTACATGTTGATATATACAATCACCGTACATGATGATATACAATCACCGTACATGATGATATACAATCACCGTACATGTTGATATACAATCACCGTACATGTTGATATACAATCACCGTACATGATGATATACAATCACCGTACATGTTGATATACAATCACCATACATGATGATATACAATCACCGTACATGTTGATATACAATCACCGTACATGATGATATACAATCACCGTACATGATGATATACAATCACCGTACATGTTGATATACAATCACCGTACATGATGATATACAATCACCGTACATGATTGATATACAATCACCGTACATGATGATATACAATCACCGTACATGATGATATACAATCACCGTACATGATGATATACAATCACCATACATGATGATATACAATCACCGTACATGATGATATACAATCACCGTACATGATGATATACAATCACCATACATGATGATATACAATCACCGTACATGATGATATACAATCACCGTACATGATGATATACAATCACCGTACATGATGATATACAATCACCGTACATGATGATATACAATCAATCACCGTACATGATGATATACAATCACCGTACATGTTGATATACAATCACCATACATGATGATATACAATCACCGTACATGTTGATATACAATCACCATACATGATGATATACAATCACCGTACATGATGATATACAATCACCGTACATGATGATATAACAATCACCATACATGATGATATACAATCACCGTACATGATGATATACAATCACCGTACATGATGATATACAATCACCGTACATGATGATATACAATCACCGTACATGATGATATACAATCACCGTACATGTTGATATACAATCACCATACATGATGATATACAATCACCATACATGATGATATACAATCACCGGTACATGATGATATACAATCACCGTACATGATGATATACAATCACCGTACATGATGATATACAATCACCGTACATGATGATATACAATCACCGTACATGTTGATATACAATCACCGTACATGATGATATACAATCACCATACATGATGATATACAATCACCGTACATGATGATATACAATCACCGTACATGATGATATACAATCACCATACATGATGATATACAATCACCGTACATGTTGATATACAATCACCGTACATGTTGATATACAATCACCGTACATGTTGATATACAATCACCGTACATGATGATATACAATCACCGTACATGATGATATACAATCACCGTACATGATGATATACAATCACCGTACATGTTGATATACAATCACCGTACATGATGATATACAATCACCGTACATGTTGATATACAATCACCGTACATGATGATATACAATCACCGTACATGTTGATATACAATCACCGTACATGATGATATACAATCACCGTACATGATGATATACAATCACCGTACATGTTGATATACAATCACCATACATGATGATATACAATCACCGTACATGTTGATATACAATCACCGTACATGTTGATATATACAATCACCGTACATGATGATATACAATCACCATACATGATGATATACAATCACCATACATGATGATATACAATCACCGTACATGTTGATATACAATCACCGTACATGATGATATACAATCACCGTACATGATGATATACAATCACCGTACATGATGATATACAATCACCGTACATGATGATATACAATCACCGTACATGATGATATACAATCACCGTACATGATGATATACAATCACCGTACATGATGCTATACAATCACCGTACATGTTGATATACAATCACGTACATGATGATATACAATCACCGTACATGATGATATACAATCACCGTACATGATGATATACAATCACTGTACATCATGATATACAATCACCATACATTATGATATACAATCACTGTACATGATGATATACAATCACCGTACATGATGATATACAATCACCGTACATGATGATATACAATCACCGTACATGTTGATATACAATCACCGTACATGATGATATACAATCACCGTACATGATGATATACAATCACCGTACATGTTGATATACAATCACCATACATGATGATATACAATCACCGTACATGTTGATATACAATCACCGTACATGATGATATACAATCACCGTACATGATGATATACAATCACCGTACATGATGATATACAATCACCGTACATGTTGATATACAATCACCGTACATGATGATATACAATCACCGTACATGTTGATATACAATCACCGTACATGATGATATACAATCACCGTACATGATGATATACAATCACCGTACATGTATGATATACAATCACCGTACATGATGATATACAATCACCGTACATGATGATATACAATCACCGTACATGATGATATACAATCACCGTACATGTTGATATACAATCACCATACATGATGATATACAATCACCGTACATGTTGATATACAATCACCATACATGATGATATACAATCACCGTACATGATGATATACAATCACCGTACATGATGATATACAATCACCGTACATGATGATATACAATCACCGTACATGATGATATACAATCACCGTACATGATGATATACAATCACCGTACATGATGATATACAATCACCGTACATGATGATATACAATCACCGTACATGTTGATATACAATCACCGTACATGATGATATACAATCACCGTACATGATGATATACAATCACCATACATGTTGATATACAATCACCATACATGTTGATATACAATCACCGTACATGTTGATATACAATCACCGTACATGATGATGATATACAATCACCGCATATGTTGATATACAATCACCATACATGTTAATATACAATCACCGTACATGTTGATATACAATCACCGTACATGATGATATACAATCACCGTACATGATGATATACAATCACCGTACATGTTGATATACATCACCATACACCGTTGATGATATACAATCACCGTACATGATGATATACAATCACCGTACATGTTGATATACAATCACCGTACATGATGATATACAATCACCGTACATGATGATATACAATCACCGTACATGATGATATACAATCACCGTACATGTTGATATACAATCACCATACATGATGATATACAATCACCGTACATGATGATATACAATCACCGTACATGTTGATATACAATCACCGTACATGATGATATACAATCACCATACATGATGATATACAATCACCGTACATGATGATATACAATCACCGTACATGTATGATATACCGTACAATCACCGTACATGATGATATACAATCACCGTACATGTTGATATACAATCACCGTACATGATGATATACAATCACCGTACATGTTGATATACAATCACCGTACATGATGATATACAATCACCGTACATGATGATATACAATCACCGTACATGATGATATACAATCACCGTACATGTTGATATACAATCACCGTACATGATGATATACAATCACCGTACATGTTGATATACAATCACCGTACATGATGATATACAATCACCGTACATGATGATATACAATCACCATACATGATGATATACAATCACCGTACATGTTGGATATACAATCACCGTACATGATGATATACAATCACCGTACATGATGATATACAATCACCGTACATGTTGATATACAATCACCATACATGATGATATACAATCACCGTACATGATGATATACAATCACCGTACATGATGATATACAATCACCGTACATGATGATATACAATCACCGTACATGTTGATATACAATCACCGTACATGATGATATACAATCACCGTACATGATGATATACAATCACCGTACATGATGATATACAATCACCGTACATGATGATATACAATCACCGTACATGATGATATACAATCACCGTACATGATATTATAATACAATCACCGTACATGATGATATACAATCACCGTACATGATGATATACAATCACCGTACATGTTGATATACAATCACCGTACATGATGATATACAATCACCATACATGATGATATACAATCACCGTACATGATGATATACAATCACCGTACATGTTGATATACAATCACCATACATGATGATATACAATCACCATACATGATGATATACAATCACCATACATGATGATATACAATCACCGTACATCATGATATACAATCACCGTACATGATGATGATATACAATCACCGTACATGTTGATATACAATCACCGTACATGATGATATACAATCACCGTACATGATGATATACAATCACCGTACATGATGATATACAATCACCGTACATGTTGATATATACAATATACAATCACCGTACATGTTGATATACAATCACCATACATATGATATACAATCACCATACATGATGATATACAATCACCGTACATGATGATATACAATCACCGTACATGATGATATACAATCACCGTACATGTTGATATACAATCACCATACATGATGATATACAATCACCGTACATGATGATATACAATCACCGTACATGTTGATATACAATCACCGTACATGATGATATACAATTCACCGTACATGATGATATACAATCACCGTACATGTTGATATACAATCACCGTACATGATGATATACAATCACCGTACATGATGATATACAATCACCATACATGATGATATACAATCACCGTACATGATGATATACAATCACCGTACATGTTGATATACAATCACCGTACATGATGATATACAATCACCGTACATGATGATATACAATCACCGTACATGATGATATACAATCACCGTACATGTTGATATACAATCACCGTACATGATGATATACAATCACCGTACATGATGATATACAATCACCGTACATGTTGATATACAATCACCATACATGATGATATACAATCACCGTACATGATGATATACAATCACCGTACATGTTGATATACAATCACCGTACATGATGATATACAATCACCGTACATGTTGATATACAATCACCATACATGATGATATACAATCACCGTACATGTTGATATACAATCACCATACATGATGATATACAATCACCGTACATGTTGATATACAATCACCGTACATGTTGATATACAATCACCGTACATGATGATATACAATCACCGTACATGATGATATACAATCACCGTACATGATGATATACAATCACCGTACATGATGATATACAATCACCGTACATGTTGATATACAATCACCATACATGTTGATATACAATCACCATACATGTTGATATACAATCACCGTACATGATGATATACAATCACCGTACATGATGATATACAATCACCATACATGATGATATACAATCACCGTACATGATGATATACAATCACCGTACATGATGATATACAATCACCGTACATGATGATATACAATCACCGTACATGTTGATATACAATCACCGTACATGATGATATACAATCACCGTACATGATGATATACAATCACCGTACATGATGATATACAATCACCATACATGTTGATATACAATCACCATACATGATGATATACAATCACCGTACATGTTGATATACAATCACCATACATGATGATATACAATCACCGTACATGTTGATATACAATCACTACTGATGTACATGTACATGATATACAATCACCGTACATGATGATATACAATCACCGTACATGTTGATATACAATCACCGTACATGATGATATACAATCACCGTACATGATGATATACAATCACCGTACATGATGATATACAATCACCGTACATGATGATATACAATCACCATACATGATGATATACAATCACCATACATGTTGATATACAATCACCGTACATGATGATATACAAATCACCAATACATGATGATATACAATCACCGTACATGTTGATGATATACAATCACCATACATGATGATATACAATCACCATACATGTTGATATACAATCACCGTACATGATGATATACAATCACCGTACATGATGATATACAATCACCATACATGATGATATACAATCACCATACATGATGATATACAATCACCGTACATGATGATATACAATCACCGTACATGTTGATATACAATCACCATACATGATGATATACAATCACCGTACATGTTGATATACAATCACCATACATGATGATATACAATCACCGTATATGTTGATATACAATCACCATACATGATGATATACAATCACCGTACATGATGATATACAATCACCGTACATGATGATATACAATCACCATACATGTTATACATGTTGATATACAATCACCGTACATGATGATATACAATCACCGTACATGATGATATACAACCACCGTACATGATGATATACAATCACCATACATGTTGATATACAATCACCATACATGTTGATATACAATCACCGTACATGATGATATACAATCACCGTACATGATGATATACAATCACCGTACATGATGATATACAATCACCGTACATGTTGATATACAATCACCGTACATGATGATATACAATCACCGTACATGATGATATACAATCACCGTACATGTTGATATACAATCACCATACATGATGATATACAATCACCATACATGATGATATACAATCACCGTACATGATGATATACAATCACCGTACATGTTGATATACAATCACCGTACATGATGATATACAATCACCGTACATGATGATATACAATCACCGTACATGTTGATATACAATCACCGTACATGATGATATACAATCACCGTACATGATGATATACAATCACCATACATGATGATATACAATCACCGTACATGATGATATACAATCACCGTACATGTTGATATACAATCACCGTACATGATGATATACAATCACCGTACATGATGATATACAATCACTATACATGATGATATACAATCACCGTACATGTTGATATACAATCACCATACATGATGATATACAATCACCGTACATGTTGATATACAATCACCATACATGATGATATACAATCACCGTACATGATGATATACAATCACTGTACATGATGATATACAATCACCGTACATGTTGATATACAATCACCGTACATGTTGATATACAATCACCGTACATGATGATATACAATCACCGTACATGATGATATACAATCACCGTACATGTTGATATACAATCACCGTACATGTTGATATACAATCACCATACATGATGATATACAATCACCGTACATGATGAATATACAATCACCGTACATGATGATATACAATCACCATACATGTTGATATACAATCACCGTACATATGATACCATGATATACAATCACCATACATGATGATATACAATCACCATACATGATGATATACAATCACCGTACATGATGATATACAATCACCGTACATGTTGATATACAATCACCATACATGATGATATACAATCACCGTACATGATGATATACAATCACCGTACATGATGATATACAATCACCGTACATGTTGATATACAATCACCATACATGAATGATATACAATCACCGTACATGATGATATACAATCACCGTACAATGTTGATATACAATCACCATACATGATGATATACAATCACCGTACATGATGATATACAATCACCATACATGATGATATACAATCACCATACATGATGATATACAATCACCATACATGATGATATACAATCACCGTACATGTTGATATACAATCACCGTACATGATGATATACAATCACCGTACATGATGATATATACAATCACCGTACATGTTGATATACAATCACCGTACATGATGATATACAATCACCGTACATGATGATATACAATCACCGTACATGATGATATACAATCACCGTACATGTTGATATACAATCACCGTACATGATGATATACAATCACCGTACATGATGATATACAATCACCGTACATGTTGATATACAATCACCGTACATGTTGATATACAATCACCGTACATTGATGATATATACAATCACCGTACATGTTGATATACAATCACCGTACATGTTGATATACAATCACTGTACATGATGATATACAATCACCGTACATGATGATATACAATCACCGTACATGATGATATACAATCACCATACATGTTGATATACAATCACCATACATGATGATATACAATCACCGTACATGTTGATATACAATCACCGTACATGATGATATACAATCACCATACATGTTGATATACAATCACCATACATGATGATATACAATCACCGTACATGATGATATACAATCACCGTACATGTTGATATACAATCACCATACATGTTGATATACAATCACCGTACATGTTGATATATACAATCACCGTACATGTTGATATACAATCACCGTACATGATGATATACAATCACCGTACATGATGATATACAATCACCGTACATGTTGATATACAATCACCATACATGATGATATACAATCACCGTACATGTTGATATACAATCACCGTACATGATGATATACAATCACCGTACATGATGATATACAATCACCATACATGATGATATACAATCACCGTACATGATGATATACAATCACCGTACATGATGATATACAATCACCGTACATGATGATATACAATCACCGTACATGATGATATACAATCACCGTACATGATGATATACAATCACCGTACATGTTGATATACAATCACCGTACATGTTGATATACAATCACCGTACATTATGAGATACAATCACCGTACATGTTGATATACAATCACCATACATGATGATATACAATCACCGTACATGATGATATACAATCACCGTACATGATGATATACAATCACCGTACATGATGATATACAATCACCGTACATGTTGATATACAATCACCGTACATGTTGATATACAATCACCATACATGTTGATATACAATCACCGTACATGATGATATACAATCACCGTACATGATGATATACAATCACTGTACATGATGATATACAATCACCGTACATGATGATATACAATCACCGTACATGTTGATATACAATCACCGTGCATGATGATATACAATCACTGTACATAATGATATACAATCACCATACATGATGATATACAATCACCGTACATGTTGATATACAATCACCGTACATGTTGATATACAATCACCGTACATGATGATATACAATCACCGTACATGATGATATACAATCACCATACATGATGATATACAATCACCGTACATGATGATATACAATCACCATACATGATGATATACAATCACCGTACATGTTGATATACAATCACCGTACATGATGATATACAATCACCGTACATGATGATATACAATCACCATACATGTTGATATACAATCACCGTACATGTTGATATACAATCACCGTACATGATGATATACAATCACCGTACATGATGATATACAATCACCGTACATGATGATATACAATCACCGTACATGATGATATACAATCACCATACATGATGATATACAATCACCGTACATGATGATATACAATCACCGTACATGATGATATACAATCACCATACATGTTGATATACAATCACCGTACATGATGATATACAATCACCGTACATGATGATATACAATCACCGTACATGATGATATACAATCACCGTACATGATGATATACAATCACCATACATGATGATATACAATCACCATACATGTGATGATATACAATCACCGTACATGATGATATACAATCACCGTACATGATGATATACAATCACCGTACATGATGATATACAATCACCATACATGATGATATACAATCACCGTACATGTTGATATACAATCACCGTACATGATGATATACATCACCGTACATGATGATATACAATCACCGTACATGTTGATATACAATCACCGTACATGATGATATACAATCACCGTACATGATGATATACAATCACCGTACATGATGATATACAATCACCGTACACATGATATATACAATCACCGTACATGATGATATACAATCACCGTACATGATGATATACAATCACCATACATGATGATATACAATCACCGTACATGATGATATACAATCACCGTACATGATGATATACAATCACCATACATGTTGATATACAATCACCGTACATGATGATATACAATCACCGTACATGATGATATACAATCACCATACATGATGATATACAATCACCGTACATTTTGATATACAATCACCGTACATGATGATATACAATCACCGTACATGATGATATACAATCACCGTACATGATGATATACAATCACCGTACATGTTGATATACAATCACCATACATGTTGATATACAATCACCGTACATGTTGATATACAATCACCATACATGATGATATACAATCACCGTACATGATGATATACAATCACCGTACATGATGATAT
Organism: Argopecten irradians; assembly: GCF_041381155.1. Lineage (NCBI taxonomy): Eukaryota > Metazoa > Mollusca > Bivalvia > Pectinida > Pectinidae > Argopecten > Argopecten irradians. Next base: position 51,035,336 of record NC_091137.1, read on the forward strand.
ACAATCACCGTACATGATGATATACAATCACCGTACATGATGATAAACAATCACCGTACATGTTGATATACAATCACCGTACATGATGATATACAATCACCGTACATGATGATATACAATCACATGTGATATACATCACATGTTGATGATATACAATCACCATACATTATGATATACAATCACCGTACATGATGATATACAATCACCGTACATGATGATATACAATCACCGTACATGATGATATACAATCACCGTACATGATGATATACAATCACCGTACATGTTGATATACAATCACCGTACATGATGATATACAATCACCGTACATGATGATATACAATCACCGTACATGATGATATACAATCACCGTACATGATGATATACAATCACCGTACATGTTGATATACAATCACCGTACATGTTGATATACAATCACCGTACATGATGATATACAATCACCGTACATGATGATATACAATCACCGTACATGATGATATACAATCACCATACATGATGATATACAATACAGACAATCACCGTACATGATGATATACAATCACCATACATGATGATATACAATCACCGTACATGATGATATACAATCACCGTACATGTTGATATACAATCACCATACATGATGATATACAATCACCGTACATGATGATATACAATCACCGTACATGATGATATACAATCACCGTACATGATGATATACAATCACCATACATGATGATATACAATCACCGTACATGATGATATACAATCACCGTACATGATTGATATACAATCACCGTACATGATGATATACAATCACCGTACATGATGATATACAATCACCATACATGATGATATACAATCACCGTACATGATGATATACAATCACCGTACATGATGATATACAATCACCATACATGTTGATATACAATCACCATACATGATGATATACAATCACCGTACATGATGATATACAATCACCGTACATGATGATATACAATCACCGTACACATGATGATATACAATCACCGTACATGATGATATACAATCACCGTACATGATGATATACAATCACCGTACATGTATGATATACAATCACCGTACATGATGATATACAATCACCATACATGATGATATACAATCACCGTACATGATGATATACAATCACCGTACATGATGATATACAATCACCGTACATGATGATATACAATCACCGTACATGATGATATATACAATCACCGTACATGATGATATACAATCACCGTACATGATGAATATACAATCACGTACATGTTGATATACAATCACCGTACATGTTGATATACAATCACCGTACATGATGATATACAATCACCGTACATGTTGATATACAATCACCATACATGATGATATACAATCACCGTACATGTTGATATACAATCACCGTACATGATGATATACAATCACCGTACATGATGATATACAATCACCGTACATGATGATATACAATCACCGTACATGATGATATACAATCACCGTACATGATGATATACAATCACCGTACATGATGATATACAATCACCATACATGATGATATACAATCACCGTACATGTTGATATACAATCACCGTACATGATGATATACAATCACCGTACATGTTGATATACAATCACCGTACATGTTGATATACAATCACCATACATGATGATATACAATCACCGTACATGATGATATACAATCACCGTACATGATGATATACAATCACCGTACATGTTGATATACAATCACCATACATGTTGATATACAATCACCGTACATGTTGATATACAATCACCGTACCATACATGATGATATACAATCACCGTACATGTTGATATACAATCACCGTACATGATGATATACAATCACCGTACATGTTGATAAACAATCACTGTACATGATGATATACAATCACCGTACATGTTGATATACAATCACCGTACATGATGATATACAATCACCGTACATGTTGATATACAATCACCATACATGATGATATACAATCACCACCGTACATGATGATATACAATCACCGTACATGATGATATACAATCACCGTACATGTTGATATACAATCACCATACATGATGATATACAATCACCGTACATGATGATATACAATCACCGTACATGATGATATACAATCACCGTACATGTGATGATATACAATCACCATACATGATGATATACAATCACCGTACATGATGATATACAATCACCGTACATGATGATATACAATCACCGTACATGTTGATATACAATCACCATACATGATAATATACAATCACCGTACATGTTGATATACAATCACCGTACATGATGATATACAATCACCGTACATGATGATATACAATCACCATACATGATGATATACAATCACCGTACATGATGATATACAATCACCGTACATGATGATATACAATCACCATACATGTTGATATACAATCACCGTACATGATGATATACAATCACCGTACATGTTGATATACAATCACCGTACATGTTGATATACAATCACCGTACATGTTGATATACAATCACCGTACATGATGATATACAATCACCGTACATGATGATATACAATCACCGTACATGATGATATACAATCACCGTACATGTTGATGATATACAATCACCGTACATGATGATATACAATCACCGTACATGATGATATATACAATCACCGTACATGTTGATATACAATCACCATACATGATGATATACAATCACCATACATGTTGATATACAATCACCGTACATGTTGATATACAATCACCGTACATGATGATATACAATCACCGTACATGATGATATACAATCACCATACATGATGATATACAATCACCGTACATGATGATATACAATCACCGTACATGTTGAATACAATCACCGTACATGATGATATACAATCACCGTACATGAATGATATACAATCACCGTACATGATGATATACAATCACCGTACATGATGATATACAATCACCGTACATGTTGATATACAATCACCGTACATGATGATATACAATCACCGTACATGTTGATATACAATCACCGTACATGATGATATACAATCACCGTACATGATGATATACAATCACCGTACATGTTGATATACAATCACCGTACATGATGATATACAATCACCGTACATGATGATATACAATCACCATACATGATGATATACAATCAACCATACAATGATAACAATCACCGTACATGATGATATACAATCACCGTACATGATGATATACAATCACCGTACATGTTGATATACAATCACCGTACATGATGATATACAATCACCGTACATGTTGATATACAATCACCATACATGATGATATACAATCACCATACATGTTGATATACAATCACCGTACATGTTGATATACAATCACCATACATGATGATATACAATCACCGTACATGATGATATACAATCACCGTACATGATGATATACAATCACCATACATGTTGATATACAATCACCGTACATGATGATATACAATCACCGTACATGTTGATATACAATCACCATACATGTTGATATACAATCACCGTACATGTTGATATACAATCACCGTACATGTTGATATACAATCACCGTACATGTTGATATACAATCACCATACATGTTGATATACAATCACCGTACATGATGATATACAATCACCGTACATGTTGATATACAATCACCAATCACAATGATGATATACAATCACCGTACATGATGATATACAATCACCGTACATGTTGATATACAATCACCCATACATGTTGATATACAATCACCGTACATGATGATATACAATCACCGTACATGTTGATATACAATCACCGTACATGATGATATACAATCACCGTACATGATGATATACAATCACCGTACATGTTGATATACAATCACCGTACATGATGATATACAATCACCGTACATGATGATATACAATCACCGTACATGTTGATATACAATCACCATACATGATAATATACAATCACCGTACATGTTGATATACAATCACCGTACATGATGATATACAATCACCGTACATGATGATATACAATCACCATACATGATGATATACAATCACCGTACATGATGATATACAATCACCGTACATGATGATATACAATCACCGTACATGATGATATACAATCACCGTACATGATGATATACAATCACTGTACATGATGATATACAATCACCGTACATGTTGATATACAATCACCGTACATGTTGATATACAATCACCATACATGTTGATATACAATCACCGTACATGATGATATACAATCACCGTACATGATGATATACAATCACCGTACATGATGATATACAATCACCGTACATGTTGATATACAATCACCGTACATGATGATATACAATCACCGTACATGTTGATATACAATCACCATACATGTTGATATACAATCACCGTACATGTTGATATACAATCACCGTACATGATGATATACAATCACCGTACATGATGATATACAATCACCATACATGATGATATACAATCACCGTACATGTTGATATACAATCACCGTACATGATATACAATCACCGTACATGTTGATATACAATCACCGTACATGATGATATACAATCACCGTACATGTTGATATACAATCACCATACATGATGATATACAATCACCATACATGATGATATACAATCACCGTACATGATGATATACAATCACCGTACATGATGATATACAATCACCGTACATGATGATATACAATCACCGTACATGTTGATATACAATCACACCGTACATGTTGATATACAATCACCGTACATGTTAATATGATCACCGTACATGTTGATATACATCACCGTACATGTTTGATATACAATCACCGTACATGATGATATACAATCACCATACATGATGATATACAATCACCGTACATGATGATATACAATCACCGTACATGTTGATATACAATCACCGTACATGTTGATATACAATCACCGTACATGTTGATATACAATCACCGTACATGATGATATACAATCACCATACATGATGATATACAATCACCGCACATGATGATATACAATCACCATACATGATGATATACAATCACCGTACATGTTGATATACAATCACCGTACATGATGATATACAATCACCGTACATGATGATATACAATCACCGTACATGATGATATACAATCACCGTACATGATGATATACAATCACCGTACATGATGATATACAATCACCATACATGATGATATACAATCACCGTACATGTTGATATACAATCACCGTACATGTTGATATACAATCACCATACATGTTGATATACAATCACCGTACATGTTGATATACAATCACCGTACATGATGATATACAATCACCGTACATGTTGATATACAATCACCATACATGATGTAATATACAATCACCGTACATGATGATATACAATCACCGTACATGATGATATACAATCACCGTACATGTTGATATACAATCACCCATACATGATATATACAATCACCGTACATGTTGATATATACAATCACCGTACATGATGATATACAATCACCGTACATGTTGATATACAATCACCGTACATGATGATATACAATCACCATACATGATGATATACAATCACCGTACATTATGATATACAATCACCATACATGATGGTATACAATCACCGTACATGATGATATACAATCACCGTACATGATGATATACAATCACCATACATGATGATATACAATCACCGTACATGATGATATACAATCACCGTACACATGATGTTGATATACAATCACCGTACATGATGATATACAATCACCGTACATGATGATATACAATCACCGTACATGTTGATATACAATCACCGTACATGATGATATACAATCACCATACATGATGATATACAATCACCGTACATGATGATATACAATCACCGTACATGTTGATATACAATCACCATACATGATGATATACAATCACCGTACATGATGATATACAATCACCGTACATGATGATATACAATCACCGTACATGTTGATATACAATCACCATACATGTTGATATACAATCACCGTACATGTTGATATACAATCACCATACATGATGATATACAATCACCGTACATGATGATATACAATCACCGTACATGATGATATACAATCACCGTATACATGATTGATATACAATCACCAATACATGTTGATATACAATCACCGTACATGTTGATATACAATCACCATACATGATGATATACAATCACCGTACATGATGATATACAATCACCGTACATGATGATATACAATCACCGTACATGTTGATATACAATCACCATACATGATGATATACAATCACCGTACATGATGATATACAATCACCGTACATGATGATATACAATCACCGTACATGATGATATACAATCACCATACATTATGATATACAATCACCATACATGATGATATACAATCACCGTACATGATGATATACAATCACCGTACATGTTGATATACAATCACCATACATGTTGATATACAATCACCGTACATGATGATATACAATCACCGTACATGATGATATACAATCACCATACATGATGATATACAATCACCATACATGATGATATACAATCACCGTACATGTTGATATACAATCACCATACATGATGATATACAATCACCGTACATGATGATATACAATCACCATACATGTTGATATACAATCACCGTACATGATGATATACAATCACCGATACATGATGATATACAATCACCGTACATGTTGATATACAATCACCATACATGATGATATACAATCACCGTACATGTTGAATATACAATCACCGTACATGTTGATATACAATCACCGTACATGATGATATACAATCACCGTACATGATATATGATATACAATCACCATACATGTTGATATACAATCACCGTACATGATGATATACCATACATCACCGTACACCGATGTTGATATACAATCACCATATACATGATGATATACAATCACCGTACATGATGATATACAATCACCATACATGATGATATACAATCACCGTATACATGTTGATATACAATCACCGTACATGATGATATACAATCACCGTACATGATGATATACAATCACCGTACATGATGATATACAATCACCGTACATGTTGATATACAATCACCGTACATGTTGATATACAATCACCGTACATGATGATATACAATCACCGTACATGATGATATACAATCACCGTACATGATGTTATATACAATCACCGTACATGTTGATATACAATCACCATACATGATGATATACAATCACCGTACATGATGATATACAATCACCAAAACATGATTGATATACAATCACCGTACATAGATGATATACAATCACCGTATACATGATGATATACAATCACCATACATGATGATATACAATCACCGTGCATGATGATATACAATCACTGTACATAATGATATACAATTACCATACATTATGATATACGACATCTGTATACATGATGCTATACGACATCTGTATACATGATGCTATACGACATCTGTATACATGATGCTATACGACATCTGTATACATGATGCTATACGACATCTGTATACATGATGCTATACGACATCTGTATACATGATGCTATACGACATCTGTATACATGATGCTATACGACATCTGTATACATGATGCTATACGACATCTGTATACATGATGTTATACGACATCTGTATACATGATGCTATACGACATCTGTATACATGATGCTATACGACATCTGTATACATGATGCTATACGACATCATCTGTATACATGATGCTATACGACATCTGTATACATGATGCTATACGACATCTGTATACATGATGCTATACGACATCTGTATACATGATGCTATACGACATCTGTATACATGATGCTATACGACATCTGTATACATGATGCTATACGACATCTGTATACATGATGCTATACGACATCTGTATACATGATGCTATATACGACATCTGTATACATGATGCTATACGACATCTGTATACATGATGCTATACGACATCTGTATACATGATGCTATACGACATCTGTATACATGATGCTATACGACATCTGTATACATGATGCTATACGACATCTGTATACATGATGCTATACGACATCTGTATACATGATGCTATACGACATCTGTATACATGATGCTATACGACATCTGTATACATGATGCTATACGACGACATCTGTATACATGATGCTATACGACATCTGTATACATGATGCTATACGACATCTGTATACATGATGCTATACGACATCTGTATACATGATGCTATACGACATCTGTATACATGATGCTATACGACATCTGTATACATGATGCTATACGACATCTGTATACATGATGCTATACGACATCTGTATACATGATGCTATACGACATCTGTATACATGATGCTATACGACATCTGTATACATGATGCTATACGACATCTGTATACATGATGCTATACGACATCTGTATACATGATGCTATACGACATCTGTATACATGATGCTATACGACATCTGTATACATGATGTTATACGACATCTGTATACATGATGTATATACGACATCTGTATACATGATGCTATACGACATCTGTATACATGATGCTATACGACATCTGTATACATGATGCTATACGACATCTGTATACATGATGCTATACGACATCTGTATACATGATGCTATACGACATCTGTATACATGATGCTATACGACATCTGTATACATGATGCTATACGACATCTGTATACATGATGCTATACGACATCTGTATACATGATGCTATACGACATCTGTATACATGATGCTATACGACATCTGTATACATGATGCTATACGACATCTGTATACATGATGCTATACGACATCTGTATACATGATGCTATACGACATCTGTATACATGATGCTATACGACATCTGTATACATGATGCTATACGACATCTGTATACATGATGTTATACGACATCTGTATACATGATGTTATACGACATCTGTATACATGATGTATACGACATCTGTATACATGATGCTATACGACATCTGTATACATGATGTTATACGACATCTGTATACATGATGTTATACGACATCTGTATACATGATGTTATACACACGACATCTGTATACATGATGTATACGACATCTGTATACATGATGCTATACGACATCTGTATACATGATGCTATACGACATCTGTATACATGATGTTATACGACATCTGTATACATGATGTTATACGACATCTGTATACATGATGCTATACGACATCTGTATACTGTATACATCTGTATACATGATGTTATACGACATCTGTATACATGATGTTATACGACATCTGTATACATGATGCTATACGACATCTGTATACATGATGCTATACGACATCTGTATACATGATGTTATACGACATCTGTATACATGATGCTATACGACATCTGTATACATGATGCTATATACGACATCTGTATACATGATGTTATACGACATCTGTATACATGATGCTTACGACATCTGTATACATGATGCTATACGACATCTGTATACATGATGCTATACGACAGCTGTATACATGATGCTATACGACATCTGTATACATGATGCTATACGACATCTGTATACATGATGCTATACGACATCTGTATACATGATGCTATACGACATCTGTATACATGATGCTATACGACATCTGTATACATGATGCTATACGACATCTGTATACATGATGCTATACGACATCTGTATACATGATGCTATACGACATCTGTATACATGATGCTATACGACATCTGTATACATGATGCTATACGACATCTGTATACATGATGCTATACGACATCTGTATACATGATGCTATACGACATCTGTATACATGATGCTATACGACATCTGTATACATGATGTTATACGACATCTGTATACATGATGCTATACGACATCTGTATACATGATGCTATACGACATCTGTATACATGATGTTATACGACATCTGTATACATGATGCTATACGACATCTGTATACATGATGCTACACGACATCTGTATACATGATGCTATACGACATCTGTATACATGATGCTATACGACATCTGTATACATGATGCTATACGACATCTGTATACATGATGCTACACGACATCTGTATACATGATGCTATACGACATCTGTATACATGATGCTATACGACATCTGTATACATGATGCTATACGACATCTGTATACATGATGCTATACGACATCTGTATACATGATGCTATACGACATCTGTATACATGATGCTATACGACATCTGTATACATGATGCTATACGACATCTGTATACATGATGCTATACGACATCTGTATACATGATGCTATACGACATCTGTATACATGATGCTATACGACATCTGTATACATGATGCTATACGACATCTGTATACATGATGCTATACGACATCTGTATACATGATGCTATACGACATCTGTATACATGATGCTATACGACATCTGTATACATGATGCTATACGACATCTGTATACATGATGTTATACGACATCTGTATACATGATGCTATACGACATCTGTATACATGATGCTATACGACATCTGTATACATGATGCTATACGACATCTGTATACATGATGCTATACGACATCTGTATACATGATGCTATACGACATCTGTATACATGATGCTATACGACATCTGTATACATGATGCTATACGACATCTGTATACATGATGCTATACGACATCTGTATACATGATGCTATACGACATCTGTATATACGACATCTGTATACATGATGTTATACGACATCTGTATACATGATGCTATACGACATCTGTATACATTGTATACATGATGCTATACGACATCTGTATACATGATGTTATACGATATCTGTATACATGATGCTATACGACATCTGTATACATGATGCTATACGACATCTGTATACATAATGAAAGTAAAGCCGTAAGACGTGTCACTGTTGGACCCTAACAATAATACCGTAAATCGTTATCCCCGCCAAATCAAACAATACAAAGACGAACTCGTCATATTGATTTTCAAAAAATTAAGAAAAAAGCCGACAGACCTTACAGAAGTTTCATGTGATTTGAGTTTACTAAGGAGCAGCCAAACCAAACTATTTTAAATAATTTATAAATACTTGTTTAATCAATCATTTGAATAAAGTTCCAATACATAATATATAGCTAGAGTGCAATTCTGTTTGTTCACCTTGTCTTAATACATTTAAAATATTTAAAAATAAATTATATTTTCCATTTTATGACATTTTCCTCTATACATTATACATTGTTTATTAAGGCTAACGATGTTGACACAATGAACTAACATAATGGAATACTAAAGAAACAAATAAAATAATCTTACATTAAACCTGACTCACTTCAAAACCATAATCTCTTAGTTCTGCAATTGGTCAATATAGATATCATGTTTGGTATAAGGCACATTTTGTATCCTACTGTGGGCCTACACGTGTATATCTCTAACGGGAGGTCATCATCCCAGTATTACACTTTATTATCTTCACGGATTGCCCCTTCTGCCCCATATCCATTGATACTTTACGACTCCTTCCTGTCCTCCGATTGCCCCTGTCCCTCTTGCATTGAATCGATTGTCCCTTGTGTCACCAGTTGGGATTCCTGATCACCTTTGGGATCTTCTGTACTACCACCCTCCGGGACCTGTCTGTCCACTTCTCTTGGTGCAGTAACCATTTGATCTGTTTCACCGCTCTTCCCTTGGACTATATGCAGTTTTTCCAGCTCCTCTCGAAGCTCTTGTTTGAACCCTTCATGGTCGCCCCCGTTTTCTGTGATGTCTTGTTCCTCAAGTGATCGCTCTGATATCTTACCACCATTGGTCTGGTCACTGCTGATAAACACCTTTAGATCTATCGATTTTTCGGGGAGAGTTGAGGACGGCGATACATTGCCTGCCTGGGATGGTGCTACTCCGGCTGACATCATATCCGATATGGAATCCTGTCCATCCATGGATGGATCAACCAAAGAACTCATGGCAGATAACGGAGCATCTCGTGTAGCAATCGTTTGTGTCAAAGACTCGATCTCTTCCTGAGATTCTTCAACGGTTGTTTCAAGCCCTTGGGCTCGACCTCCCTGTTTTAGACTTTCTTCCTTTTCTTCAACGTTTTCGACGGATACAGCAGGAATATCTATACTAACAAATGTATCAACAGTTCGGTTATTCTTGTTTCGCGGCTTTCCTGCTGTTCCTAAAGGAGGCACAGACACTACAATAGTTTTAACTGGTCCCTGATTGAGAGTTGCTTCCCCTTCCTCATCACCTTCCATCAAAGGTGTCATTGTGAGAGACTCTCTGGACATTATATCCCGCCTACGGCCACCAGATTTAGGAATATCAAAAGCATTTCTGCTCTTGTCTTTAGCCTCCGGTGAGGGTGGAGGAGGACCTGGGGATTCTGCTTTCTTCATCTCGTCCTGTTTCGTAATTGGTGCACTAGATTCACTACTAATGTCTTCAGACTTTTGTCCATTTTGCATTGAGGATCGATCAGACATTGGGTCGATTACAGCCATTCTGGAGTCATTGACAGTTTTATTATGATCACTATGTAATGCCAGCTTAGTTGATGAAGGCGTGACGTCAAAGTCGGCTTCATTGACTGCTGGCCATGGTTCAGGTGTAGATCCCACGGTTAACTCACGTTTTCTGTCGACAGGAACTTGAAGGTCGATTGACGTGAGTGTAGGCTCTCTAGTATTAACGGTGTTTTGGTTAGTTAGAACAGTGATACGTCCGGTATGGTCCTTAACTACTGGGGTGGCAAGTGGTGTAGTCATATCTGACCGATCGTCCTCCTCTTGTGGAGAAGAAGGAGGAGGTGGGATTTCAGGTAACTCATTTGTTGAGAAGTGAACACTGCGACTACGCTGAACGCCTACCCCAACCTCGGACGTTTCCTCGTGTTTTCTTTCCTCGATAGTATCAAGACCTAGACCTGAAAACATATAACACATACACATAATGTTTGTATACAATTATAACTTCTTTTATCATATCCGACTAATGCAACATATCAACTCAAAATAAAACATGAGATCCCCGGAAAAAGATCTCTGTCAGTCAATAGAAAAAACAAATTCTGCCTTTTCCTTCTTTTTCCGTTTCCTTTAGAAATATCAAGTGCATATACATCCTGTATATATGTCACACATATGTCCACTGTCAGCCATGCTCCATTATGGACACATACAAGCAGTCCCTACGTGTTTAATTTGAGGGAGACCTCTTCAAAACTTTTCTGTCAATATGTACATGTATATTTTCCGTTTGAGCGCCTATATGTAGAAAGTCAGTCATGGCAGCTTTCTAATCGTATAGTCAGGTCACAGTCCTGACATTCTTTGTCCCATAGGTAATTAAAAAATAATAAACATAATTAACGTCTGTTTGTTAACAATGTAATCTTTGATTTCGGCTTCATTGATCGCAAAGAGACAATTTACAATGACATGATCAACATTCAGTTAATGTGGTATAATGCTTTCCAAACATGCATAATGTGACCATGTATTATTCAAACAGTAATCCACATCATGCATTGTGGAGACGACGGCTCTGTAAAATCCATTTTTAAAAATTGTTTAGTATTTCAAGCATTTTTTTTAATTCAGAGAAGCATCATGCACACAATGCAAGTCGATAAAAACGTAAAATTGGAGTAAATATGTGATTAATCATTATAGAAATCCTAACAATACTGATGTAACATTATCGTTCTTATCTACTTCGACTTTTGTGGCAGAAAAAGGAATACGCAATATTTAGTAGTTGCACAAAATATTCCTAACAAAAATTAAGTTGAAATTGGAAGAAAAAAACCAAGTATGATCGGCAGCCCTCAAAACTTACTTTTGAAGTAGAATTAAAGCCAAACTAACTGTGGAATGTACTGCAGCTGTTCAGGTCTTTCAACTACGTCACAAACTTTATCAGGAGTGTCACATCAAATGATGATAACGAAATCGATACTTATATTGCCCTGTCGATAGGGTAGTATTATACTGCTGCCTCGTTGCATGATGGTAACATGGACTAAATTTGGGATCTGGATTTGAAAGCAGAACTTTTCTCTTCTTCTTAATGTCTACCTTGATACAGCTTTGTTTTCGGCCTCGAGGTGAGCCCCGACCATCCCTGTGAGGAAGGCTCTGGGTTTTGTACCCAGGCCGAGACATGACATAGTCTTTAAAAGTGATAGTTTCTGCTTCTGCTTAGTGCTCAGTATAGGAAGTAGAACGATTAGTTTGCCTGCTATCAGTATAATGTGATCGGATGAAGCGAGTTGGTTTGAGATATTATAAAAAGGGCACAATCACAAGGAAAACGAATATACGACAGCCTCCCAAAACACAAATATCAACACAAATTACACACGTGTCTTCCTTAAATGACCCTAGCTATTTAAAGGAAATGCAATCAATTTACCTATCAATTGATAGTTATATTTATAAATGACAGGAGTAATGTAGTCATGCAATGATATGGCATAAACAGTCTACCAAATAAAAACCAGAGGGCCTGTATCGCTCACCTGGTTTGTAATGCCAAGTAATGTTCTGAATACAGGTTCATTATTTCTTTTCTGTAGGAATTTTAATATTTACCTCTAATTCCCCTATTGGGCCCCGCCACTCCTGCCCCCAGGGGTTCAGAGCCAAAATTTATACAAGTTCTGTTGCTCATCCCCCCAAGGATGTTTGTGGCCAAATTTGGTCACAATCCATGCAGAACTCTAGGACAAGTAGGGATTCATAGGATTTACCTCTATTTCCCCTATTGGGCCCCGCCCCTCCTGCCCCCGGGGGGTCAGAGCCAAAATTTATACAAGTTCTGTTCCGCTTCCCACAATGATGTTTGTGGCCAAATTTGGTTACAATCCATGCAGAACTCTAGGACAAGTAGCGATTTAAAGGATTTACCTCTATTTCCCCTATTGGGCCCCGCCCCTCCTGCCCCCGGGGGGTCAGAGCCAAAATTTATACAAGTTCTGTTCCCCTTCCGCCAAGGATGTTTGTGGCCAAATTTGGTTACAATCCATGCAGAACTCTAGGACAAGTAGCGATTTATAGGATTTACCTCTATTTCCCCTATTGGGCCCCGCCCCTACTGCCCCCGGGGGGTCAGAGCCAAAATTTATACAAGTTCTATTCCCCTTTCTCCACTGATGTTTGTGACCAAATTTGGTTACAATCCATGCAGAACTCTAGGACAAGTAGCGATTTAAAGGATTTACCTCTATTTCCCCTATTGAGCCCCGCCCCTCTTGCCCCCGGGGGGTCAGAGCCAAAATTTATACAAGTTCTGTTCCGCTTCCCACAATGATGTTTGTGGCCAAATTTGGTTACAATCCATGCAGAACTCTAGGACAAGTAGCGATTTAAAGGATTTACCTCTATTTCCCCTATTGAGCCCCGCCCCTCCTGCCCCGGGGGGTCAGAGCCAAAATTTATACAAGTTCTGTTCCCCTTCCCCCAAGGATGTTTGTGGCCAAATTTGGTTACAATCCATGCAGAACTCTAGGACAAGTAGCGATTTAAAGGATTTACCTCTATTTCCCCTATTGGGCCCCGCCCCTCCTGCCCCCGGGGGGTCAGAACCAAAATTTATACAAGTTCTGTTCCCCTTCCCCCAAGGATGTTTGTGGCCAAATTTGGTTACAATCCATGCAGAACTCTATGACTAGTAGCGATTTAAAGGAAATGTTGACGGACGGACGACGGACGGACGGACGGACGGACGGACGCCGCGCCATGACATAAGCTCACCGGCCCTTTGGGCCAGGTGAGCTAAAAACGAATCACCAAAAAAGTTATAATATGGAAGAAAACGTGCATTATGATGTGGTTCAAATAAGTAAACTGTATATAAAAATGTTCAAATCTTAGTAATAATGTAGAAATGTGTATGTATAACTCACCGTATATCCTTCCTGTTTATTGAAAGCAATGGTGAAAAATAAACATTTACAGAATAAGTGATATATAAATATATCCAAAGACATGTGCAATGTCTATAAAAAGTGTGCAGGTGTTTTATATGGTGATCAAATTCTAATCGACAGGAACTTTGTCAAAGATGGTTTAATCTAAAACGTCAAACAGGTCCTTAAATATTTCATTCTTTGGTGTTGAAAATGAAAGAAAATTATGATATTTTTATTATTAAGTGCACCAATCTTAAAACCTCCCTGCTATTATCCTGAACAGCTCCACATGCTGTTACCTCATTGGGTTTTTTCTGAATAAACACAACTTTATGACGTAACTCGACAAACGTGTATATAAAAAGCAGTTATTGTAACTCTGAATGCCCAGGAAAATATTGTTGGTAACTGTGAATGCCCAGGAAAATATTGTTGGTAACTGTGAATCCCCAGGAAAATATTGCTGGTAACTCTGATTGCCCAGGAAAATATTGTTAGTAACTCTGAATGCCCAGGAAAACATTGTTGGTAACTCTGAATGCCCAGGAAAATATTGTTGGTAACTCTGCATGCACAGGAAAACATTGTAACTCTGAATACCCAGTAAATCTGAACTGATAAATCGTTTCAAAAGACAGACAGCAGTTATAGCATCTAATTAGCCAATTTGTGAAATGCCAAAGATTAATGGACAAATACTACTGCTGAACAGCATTCATTGGCTCCAATGACTGACATTTTCCAGTTTCACAATAATAGAGTTAATGAAACATTGGAGTTGATATTACTTTGTGTAAACAACATTAACTCGATGCTTTGGCAAACCACCTCTAAACATAACACTTTTATACTGGATCAACACCGTTTGTAAATGGAACATTTTAGATAGATAGTGTCAAATTATTTAATTCTTAATTTATACCACCTAGCTCAAGTTACTATTACGTAACATCTTAATTCTAAACATGGTCCAATATGGACTTTGATTTAGGGCTAAAATCAATTATTCAACAGGCACGATTCCAGAGCATCATGATTGTAAAAAGAAATAAAACTCTCTCATTAAATCTCACACATGACATTCATTCAATAACAATCCCCTCAAGTCGTGTAAATCTAGGATATCAGACTCCAGAACACAATGTGCCTGGCAGTGTTAATCACTGATGATTGTGACTTTATGACAGGATTATTTGCATGGGTAGGGCTGACATCAAGCTTCAAACATTTCACCACCACAAAGACACTGTGAAGACACTGTAAAGACACTGCTCCAGTCGTTGAGGACAACTGCAGTGACGTACATTTGTTTGGTATAGTCATTTTAATCTGCAGTATTACATTCTAGATACTTTATTTTCATGTCTGATATGTTTTACTACATCCTGTGGTTAAACCATTATAGGGTGGGTGGGTGAGGGCGATTGATCAATATCTTTCCTGCGAAATAAGTCATATTGAAATGCATACTTAAAGTTAGTTTCGAGTACATATTATGAATATTTATTTCTATATTGCCAATCATTTCACTTGACCATGAACATATTCTATTTAATTATTGGAACAGGTTAATAAGCAGTTATTACCTCCTTGTCATCCGTATAATTATCCTTGTAACAGGTTAATAAGCAGTTATTACCTCCTTGTCATCCGTATAATTATCCTTGTAACAGGTTAATAAGCAGTTATTACCTCCTTGTCATCCGTATAATTATCCTTGTAACAGGTTAATAAGCAGTTATTACCTCCTTGTCATCCGTATAATTATCCTTGTAACAGGTTAATAAGCAGTTATTACCTCCTTGTCATCCGTATAATTATCCTTGTAACAGGTTAATAAGCAGTTATTACCTCCTTGTCATCCGTATAATTATCCTTGTAACAGGTTAATAAGCAGTTATTACCTCCTTGTCATCCGTATAATTATCCTTGTAACAGGTTAATAAGCAGTTATTACCTCCTTGTCATCCGTATAATTATCCTTGTAACAGGTTAATAAGCAGTTATTACCTCCTTGTCATCCGTATAATTATCCTTGTAACAGGTTAATAAGCAGTTATTACCTCCTTGTCATCCGTATAATTATCCTTGTAACAGGTTAATAAGCAGTTATTACCTCCTTGTCATCCGTATAATTATCCTTGTAACAGGTTAATAAGCAGTTATTACCTCCTTGTCATCCGTATAATTATCCTTGTAACAGGTTAATAAGCAGTTATTACCTCCTTGTCATCCGTATAATTATCCTTGTAACAGGTTAATAAGCAGTTATTACCTCCTTGTCATCCGTATAATTATCCTTGTAACAGGTTAATAAGCAGTTATTACCTCCTTGTCATCCGTATAATTATCCTTGTAACAGGTTAATAAGCAGTTATTACCTCCTTGTCATTCGTATAATTATCCTTGTAACAGGTCCTTGTCATCCGTGTAATTATCCTTGTAACAGGTTAATAAGCAGTTATTACCTCCTTGTCATCCGTATAATTATCCTTGTAACAGGTTAATAAGCAGTTATTACCTCCTTGTCATCCGTATAATTATCCTTGTAACAGGTTAATAAGCAGTTATTAACAGGTTAAGTTTCCTTGTCATCCGTGTAATTATCCTTGTAACAGGTTAATAAGCAGTTATTACCTCCTTGTCATCCGTATAATTATCCTTGTAACAGGTTAATAAGCCCAGTTATTACCTCCTTGTCATCCGTATAATTATCCTTGTAACAGGTTAATAAGCAGTTATTACCTCCTTGTCATCCGTATAATTATCCTTGTAACAGGTTATAAGCAGTTATTACCTCCTTGTCATCCGTATAATTATCCTTGTAACAGGTTAATAAGCAGTTATTACCTCCTTGTCATCCGTATAATTATCCTTGTAACAGGTTAATAAGCAGTTATTACCTCCTTGTCATCCGTATAATTATCCTTGTAACAGGTTAATAAGCAGTTATTACCTCCTTGTCATCCGTATAATTATCCTTGTAACAGGTTAATAAGCAGTTATTACCTCCTTGTCATCCGTATAATTATCCTTGTAACAGGTTAATAAGCAGTTATTACCTCCTTGTCATCCGTATAATTATCCTTGTAACAGGTTAATAAGCAGTTATTACCTCCTTGTCATTCGTATAATTATCCTTGTAACAGGTCCTTGTCATCCGTGTAATTATCCTTGTAACAGGTTAATAAGCAGTTATTACCTCCTTGTCATCCGTATAATTATCCTTGTAACAGGTTAATAAGCAGTTATTACCTCCTTGTCATCCGTATAATTATCCTTGTAACAGGTTAATAAGCAGTTATTACCTCCTTGTCATCCGTATAATTATCCTTGTAACAGGTTAATAAGCAGTTATTACCTCCTTGTCATCCGTATAATTATCCTTGTAACAGGTTAATAAGCAGTTATTACCTCCTTGTCATCCGTATAATTATCCTTGTAACAGGTTAATAAGCAGTTATTACCTCCTTGTCATCCGTATAATTATCCTTGTAACAGGTTAATAAGCAGTTATTACCTCCTTGTCATCCGTATAATTATCCTTGTAACAGGTTAATAAGCAGTTATTACCTCCTTGTCATCCGTATAATTATCCTTGTAACAGGTTAATAAGCAGTTATTACCTCCTTGTCATCCGTATAATTATCCTTGTAACAGGTTAATAAGCAGTTATTACCTCCTTGTCATCCGTATAATTATCCTTGTAACAGGTTAATAAGCAGTTATTACCTCCTTGTCATCCGTATAATTATCCTTGTAACAGGTTAATAAGCAGTTATTACCTCCTTGTCATCCGTATAATTATCCTTGTAACAGGTTAATAAGCAGTTATTACCTCCTTGTCATCCGTATAATTATCCTTGTAACAGGTTAATAAGCAGTTATTACCTCCTTGTCATCCGTATAATTATCCTTGTAACAGGTTAATAAGCAGTTATTACCTCCTTGTCATCCGTATAATTATCCTTGTAACAGGTTAATAAGCAGTTATTACCTCCTTGTCATCCGTATAATTATCCTTGTAACAGGTTAATAAGCAGTTATTACCTCCTTGTCATCCGTATAATTATCCTTGTAACAGGTTAATAAGCAGTTATTACCTCCTTGTCATCCGTATAATTATCCTTGTAACAGGTTAATAAGCAGTTATTACCTCCTTGTCATCCGTATAATTATCCTTGTAACAGGTTAATAAGCAGTTATTACCTCCTTGTCATTCGTATAATTATCCTTGTAACAGGTCCTTGTCATCCGTGTAATTATCCTTGTAACAGGTCCTTGTCATCCGTATAATTATCCTTGTAACAGGTTAATAAGCAGTTATTACCTCCTTGTCATCCGTATAATTATCCTTGTAACAGGTTAATAAGCAGTTATTACCTCCTTGTCATCCGTATAATTATCCTTGTAACAGGTTAATAAGCAGTTATTACCTCCTTGTCATCCGTATAATTATCCTTGTAACAGGTTAATAAGCAGTTATTACCTCCTTGTCATCCGTATAATTATCCTTGTAACAGGTTAATAAGCAGTTATTACCTCCTTGTCATCCGTATAATTATCCTTGTAACAGGTTAATAAGCAGTTATTACCTCCTTGTCATCCGTATAATTATCCTTGTAACAGGTTAATAAGCAGTTATTACCTCCTTGTCATCCGTATAATTATCCTTGTAACAGGTTAATAAGCAGTTATTACCTCCTTGTCATCCGTATAATTATCCTTGTAACAGGTTAATAAGCAGTTATTACCTCCTTGTCATCCGTATAATTATCCTTGTAACAGGTTAATAAGCAGTTATTACCTCCTTGTCATCCGTATAATTATCCTTGTAACAGGTTAATAAGCAGTTATTACCTCCTTGTCATCCGTATAATTATCCTTGTAACAGGTTAATAAGCAGTTATTACCTCCTTGTCATCCGTATAATTATCCTTGTAACAGGTTAATAAGCAGTTATTACCTCCTTGTCATCCGTATAATTATCCTTGTAACAGGTTAATAAGCAGTTATTACCTCCTTGTCATCCGTATAATTATCCTTGTAACAGGTTAATAAGCAGTTATTACCTCCTTGTCATCCGTATAATTATCCTTGTAACAGGTTAATAAGCAGTTATTACCTCCTTGTCATCCGTATAATTATCCTTGTAACAGGTTAATAAGCAGTTATTACCTCCTTGTCATCCGTATAATTATCCTTGTAACAGGTTAATAAGCAGTTATTACCTCCTTGTCATCCGTATAATTATCCTTGTAACAGGTTAATAAGCAGTTATTACCTCCTTGTCATCCGTATAATTATCCTTGTAACAGGTTAATAAGCAGTTATTACCTCCTTGTCATCCGTATAATTATCCTTGTAACAGGTTAATAAGCAGTTATTACCTCCTTGTCATCCGTATAATTATCCTTGTAACAGGTTAATAAGCAGTTATTACCTCCTTGTCATCCGTATAATTATCCTTGTAACAGGTTAATAAGCAGTTATTATTACCTCCTTGTCATCCGTATAATTATCCTTGTAACAGGTTAATAAGCAGTTATTACCTCCTTGTCATCCGTATAATTATCCTTGTAACAGGTTAATAAGCAGTTATTACCTCCTTGTCATCCGTATAATTATCCTTGTAACAGGTTAATAAGCAGTTATTACCTCCTTGTCATCGTATAATTTTGTAACAGGTTAATAAGCAGTTATTACCTCCTTGTCATCCGTATAATTATCCTTGTAACAGGTTAATAAGCAGTTATTACCTCCTTGTCATCCGTATAATTATCCTTGTAACAGGTTAATAAGCAGTTATTACCTCCTTGTCATCCGTATAATTATCCTTGTAACAGGTTAATAAGCAGTTATTACCTCCTTGTCATCCGTTAATTATCCTTGTAACAGGTTAATAAGCAGTTATTACCTCCTTTCATCCGTATAATTATCCTTGTAACAGGTTTAAGCATAACCTCTGCATCCGTTAATTATACAGGTTAATAAGCAGTTATTCCTCCTTGTCATCCGTATAATTATCCTTGTAACAGGTTAATAAGCAGTTATTACCTCCTTGTCATCCGTATAATTATCCTTGTAACAGTCATCCGTATAATTATCCTTGTAACAGGTTAATAAGCAGTTATTACCTCCTTGTCATCCGTATAATTATCCTCCTCAATGTTGTCCGTCTCGTTACCATTTATTAGAAAAAATATTTATCTTTAGTTTAAAACTGGAGTATATATACATATATATCAATTGTATAATTATATAAGGATCAGAAATCAATGTAACAACACTATTCCACCAAAAATACACATAATTCAAACATTAATGACATCTGACTTATCCGTAAAGAATTAAGATCAATGATTCAAAAACTAATTATGTTCCGATAAAACTAATTTCTAACTCAGAAATCCATAATATGATTTAGAAATAAAGAAGGGCTATACAGTTGTTAATATGATTTAGAAACACTCTCCAGTCGTGCCAACTAACTACATTTATCTTTATATTCTCAAAATACACCTTCCAACAATGGCATGTGCATCAGAAACCATGTTATGTTGGAAAGATGGGATACATAAATGGTCTAGTGTCAAGAATGGCCTTGATGTAACAGAGGTGGGTGAACATTACTGGCCATGTGTATAACAGATCGATAGAGAACTGGATAAGATAATCCTCAAAACACAGGACACTTGAACATCCACTTTTACAAGTCATATATATGTTATATCGAGAAAAACACACAGACAAAAAAATATGCTTGGGAACAATTTGAAAGTAATTTGGTTGATGCTATTTAGCCTAAACAGATAAAGATCGTGACTGTGTAAGTGACAAAAGATCCCACTCCCAGAGTAAAAAGGGATTGTGACGTCACAATTGAACTGGGAAGTCGGACTTTCTCTTGTGGGGCAACGGAAACCCCATAATTAAGTATATCTTCCTCTACCTACTCAGCAACTTCAAACTGGATGGTAGCATAACGACATATTTGATATCAATGTGCCCTTTTTAGGACGATTTTCGACCCATAAGGGAACATATCAGCAATTTTAGTGAATCATGCCAACCGGAAGTGCAAGAGACAATGGCGGAGCGGCCTTAGTTACAGCAAAGAAATCAGCTTCCAGGAGCGGATCTAAGATGAAAGTCCATCAGTATGTCACTCCATCAAATAGCGATGAAGATGCAGAAAGTACATTGAAGTGCAATACTTGCATGATCAACTTCCAACTATCAGAAGCGAGGCTACTGAAATGCAGAAGATGTAAACTCGAATATTGCATAAAATGCCGTCATAAAAAGAAGGCAGAATACGATATGTTAAAGAACTCGGACTCTTTGTGGTTCTGTTTGGACTGCAGAGAGACTGTGGAAAGAATAGTGAATGCTGATATGGAGATTGAAATTAGATGCGAAGAGTTCATGTCCGTCTACGAAGACAGAATAGCTGATCTCGAGGCAAAGATCACGACAAAATGCGATGAAAGCCGGGTGAAGCAATTTTTAGACAAGAGAGATAAAGCAAGGAAAGAAGAGCTGAGGACGTACAGTCAAGTTGTCCGCAAGCCGAAGGAGGTCTTGACTGAAATCAACGAGAGAAAGTCACGAGAGAATAATAGTATTATATTCAACTTCAAAGAGGTAGAATCAGAGAATGCGGAAACAAGGAAAAATGAGCATGAATCATTTGTGAATCGCCTCTGTGATATCATGAGAACTACGAAAGATAACGTGAGAAAAATCACGAGACTTGGCAAAAAAGAACAAAAGGACAGCGGAATAGGAAATACGAGGCCAGTTAAAGTAATTTTTAAGGATTATCAAGCAAAAGATTTGTTCATGAGCAACTTAAAAAATCTCGCCGAGGTAACTAACGAAAGTATTAAAAATATCAGTGTCACTCATGACATGACACAGGAAGAAAGAAAGTTATTAAAGGAAAAAGTCACGGAGGCAAAATCGCGCAGTGAAAAGTCGGGGGAATGGAAATACGTAGTTCGCGGCCCACCGTGGGATATGCGGACAATAAAGATGAAGAAAGTGCGGAAAGAATAGACTCGCTGTACACAAATATACACAATCATCTAAACATTCTTTTTACAAATGCAGATACTTGGACCCAACATAAATTACATGAGTTAAGGAAATTAATAATTCGAGAAAACTCAGATATAATATGTATTTTTGTGAAATTAAACCAAAGAATTGTAAAAGAGAAATTGAACTTTCTGAATATAATATAGAGGGATATGGAATGCTATCAGTAAATGTGACAAATAAATCACCCGGAAGAGGAATGGTCATTTATATAAAAAATAGTCTTAAATATTCCCAGATCACCAGCATTAAATTTGATGAACATATTTTGTGTGAAGTGGATATCAACGCCAAGGATAAAGTACTAGTTGGTTCCTTGTACAGAAGTCCCAATGCGACCGAAGAAAATTTCAAAAACATGTGTGCATTACTGTTAAAAACATCATAGATGAAGTACAGCTGCAAAATACTATTTGGAGACTTGAACTTACCAGGAATTGATTGGTCAGTCTGTATTACTAAGTGTGGTGAATCTTCAAAACAATTCAAATTCGTTGAAACCGTACGCGACTGTTACATGTATCAGCATATACGGCAGCCCACCCGTGGACGTGGAAGGATAACCCTATCGTTATAGATTTGATTTTAAACGATAAGGAAGATTGTATAGAACAGATTCAACTCGATCCTCCTTTGGGGAAAAGTGGTCACTCAGTCATCGGAGTACATTGTAATTTCAGCTTGGAAATGGAAAATAATTTGAAAACGCGATATTTATATGAAAAGGCAAATTTTCAAGAACTGTCTCGAAAACTTAACATAGACAGGCAAAATAGTTTTTTGAATTGTAAAGATGATGTGGAACAGCTGTGGTCAAAATTTAAAGAGATACTTGAAAACTCAATCAGGGTCACAGTTCCAGTACAACAAATAAAACCATTGCGCAAATTAAGTAACCACAAAAGTTGTCTAGATAAAAAGACAATGTCTAAAATAAAAGATAAGGCCAGATTATGGAACAGATATATGTCCACTCGGGATAAAGAAGTCTACGCAGAATATTGTAAAGTAAGGAATCAAGTAAGGTCACTCACAAGGAAGGCGGTAAAATTACTTGAGAAACAAATAACACAACAACTAAAGGACAATCCTAAAAAGTTCTGGAGATACACAAAATCTAAGACAACAACTAAATCCAATATTTCAAATCTGTACAAAAATAATAACAAAGAGGACATCACTACAACAGATGGTGATTAAGCAAATGTACTAGCTAATTTTTTCCAGACAGTGTTTAACTAAGATAATGATAAATCACTACCTGATATTGCAAAGATTGATATGGAGCCGATCACTCAATTAAATATTTCACCAGAAGTCGTGCAGAAGAAGCGGACTGGAAATGTGCTAATATAACGGCAATATTTAAGAAAGGAGATCGGAAGGAGGCTTCAAATTATAGACCAGTAAGCCTGACCAGTGTTGTTTGTAAATTATTAGAATCAATAATAAGGGATAAAATAATGAGTCACATGAAAAGAAATAAGCTATTTAGTAACGCTCAGTTTGGTTTTATAGACAGGAGATCCACGGTTCTTCAACTTATCAATGTCATGGATAGATGGACAGATATTTTGGATAAAGGAGCATGCATGGATATTATATACTGTGAATTTTTGAAGGCTTGCGATAAAGTACCTCATGGCCGACTAGTACATAAACTCGCAAAATATGGCATCGGTGGTCAGTTTTCAACCTGGATCCAAGCCTTTCTGCTTGGGCGAAAACAAAGAGTTGTAGTGAATGGCAAAACGTCGGAGTGGAATCCAGTTTTAAGCGGGATACCACAAGGATCTGTGTTGGGACCACTTCTCTTTGTTCTCTATATAAATGATATGCCCGATGTTACAAGCACCGGGACAGACACCTATCTGTATGCGGATGATACGAAAGCTTTTAGATCAATAAAAAATGAAGAGGATTGTAAAATATTACAACATGATATATATTCATTAAGCCAATGGTAAGATATTTGGAAACTCTGCTTCCATCCAGACAAATAAAATGATGCGATTGGGATATTCAAATACAACTAAATATGGATACAGACTGAAGGAAAATACCCAATTTTTAAAATTTGTTGACTCGGAGAAGGATATTGGTGTCACCATAGATGATAAACTTACCTTTGACAAACATATACATTTTGTATGTGAAAAGGTCAACAAAGCAAATTCAATCATGGGAGTATTGCGGAGGACAATGGAATATATGGACCAGAACAGTTTTAAACTTTTATACACGGCATTAGTAGCCTCATATTGAATATGCTGTTCAAGCCTGGTGTCCGTATTTGGAAAAGCATGTAACAACAATAGACAACGTTCAACGTCGAGCAACAAAGCAAGTGCCAGGTCTCTCAACTTTGTCATATACAGAACGTTTGCGTAAACTCCAACTTCCAACGTTAGCATACAGGCGGTCACGTGGGGATATGATTGAAATGTACAAAATACTTTCTGGAAAATGCGATAAAGAAGTCGCAGATTGGTTTTCAATCAACCAGGGATCAAGTACCCGCGGACATGATTTGAAAGTGTACAAAGAACATTCAAGGCTGTGCGTGAGAAAACACTCGTTTACCCAGAGAGTCGTGAATACTTGGACAGTCTCCCATCAAATGTTGTTCACTCTAGGACAGTTAAGGGTTTACTTAAGGCTATGTTGATGTTAGATAAGTGTGCAATGTTTGAAAGCTTATTTCTCTAAAATTTCAGCATGTACCAACCCTAAACTACACACAAATAAAGAAAACAGGCTATTCTTTTCAATGCCAATCAGCATTGCTCAAAAGAGTTAAACAACATGTAGTTAGCAGTAATTTTATTTAGTAATATTTATATAAAAACACACCTAATTTTGTAAAAAATTGTCACAACTAACAATACACAAACGAATGCTTTAATTCATCACATGATGTCAATTAAATTTTCAGGAAGGGCAAGCTATCCTTGAACGACCATGTCAACTTATTTTATAATGTTTACTTGTAATGGATAATATTGGTCTCAGAATGTTTATGAGCGCCGCCATATTGGTTTGTTTCAAGCGACATACATTTGTCTCTTTTTGCAAATCGAAGTACGCGATCGTGATAAGTAATGTAGAAAACAAATATATAACGTCTAAATGAGTATCGTGCTAGCATTTTATGACATACATTACCGTTAATGTGTAGAAATTGGGATTTTTCTTTGGTACATCACTGCACGTCAAAACCGAAAGAAGAGTGTGTATCAATCCGCCGATACGTATTCACCAAATATTGAAGATAATGTGTAATAAAATAGTTTCTAGTATGTTAAAACATTATATTTCTTAGATATTATCAAAAATGCATGGTGAATAGTATGTAAACGTTGAGAAACACGTTTGATATAAATACGAAACTACTATATCTTTCAGGTATAGGACTTCCGGTTTGGTGTGAAATGCCCCCATTGGAGTAAACACCGAAGAAAGTTTTTGTTTTTACAGAGATCCAACATCTAGTTTATGTAGCATCTGTTAACATAATTAAGTCTAAAAGATAGCGATCATTACTATGTTGTTATCAGAGATCTGTTAAATATTGGTTGAAGTTGATCTGTCAAAACCGTGACATCACGCGGTACTCGGGTAAGTATAAGTTACACATTTTACGATATATTTTTTAGAAATTATGACATGGTTGGTTTTTGTGTGGGAAAAAGAAAAGTTCTGTTGTAACAGGTAAGTTAAAATAGTAAGTTAAAATTTACATGTTTCGAATTGGCATTATATGGAGCACTGCATGGAGCAGCCATAACGTAAATACGCTATTCTGTGGAATATGGGCAACAAGAAGAAAGCAAGTCGTGTTTTTGGAAAAGGTCTTGGTAGGCACCGAAATCGAAAACGCCAGAATCGAGGTAGACCAAAATATGGTGTTAAGAAATGCAATAAGTCTAGTTTGAAATTGACAATTCAAAAGCTACAAAAGGTGTGTGGAAATTCCCTTCATAATGTACAAGAAAAAACATTGTATACTGTATTCCCCAGTAGCCAATACGACTTAAAGATTAAATTACGCAAAGTGTCGAACACATCACCAAAAGGGTACCGAATAGTGAATCTTGACTGTCTACAACAGCATGTTTTAGAAATAACAACACATGTTAGCACATGTCCATGCGCAATAAAAATTAGCAGGAAATGAAGGAAAGCCACCCATAAGACTGGAAAATGTAGTTGATAAATATGGTTTGGCAAGTGTATTGATGGCGCAATGTCAGGGCTGCATGAACAAATTCAAAATGGAAACAAGCCCAAAGATTCCAGAGTCGAAACGGTATGACATTAATGTGCGCGCAGTTTGGGGTAGTATGGTCACAGGGAATGGGCCAGCCCACCTTAATGAGTTTATGAGAACCCTTAATGCCCCCGGATTGTCCCAGCCTTCTTTCACCAGCATTGAAACTCAAATAGGTGAATGGTGGCTTTCAATACTTCAGAAAAAAATGCTGATAGCTGGCCAAGAGGAAAGAAAGCTGGCCATCAACCGTAACGACTTCCATCAAGAAGTGCCAGCTATTACAGTAATAACAGATGGGGGGTGGTCCAAAAGGACCCACAAGCACTCGTATAATGCAGCTGGTGGGGTAGCCATTATAATTGGGAGAGAAACTCAAAAACTCCTTCACATAGGAGTCAGAAACAAATATTGCTACATTTGCAATTCCGGCAGCAACAGACAGCATACATGTTTCAAGAACTGGGAGCAGGATAGCCAGTCTATGGAGAGTGACATCATCATAGAGGGATTCAAAGAGGCAGAAACCAAACATGGTGTACGGTACATGCGACTGATTGGTGATGGAGATTCTTCGGTTATTGCTAGAATTAAAGAGGAGGTTCCTGTTTGGGGAAGGTATGTCACAAAAGAGGAATGTGCTAACCATGTGTGTAAGTGCTATCGCAGCAAACTTGAGAAGTTGGTGAGTGACAACCCCCTCTACAAAGGAAAGCACCATCTAACAAAAGCTACAAGGGTTCGGTTGGTAAGCGCTGTCCGTTGTGCGATCAGGGTCCGCTCTAAGGAATTTTCACAACATAACACGAACAGGTCAGATGCCGTTCAAAAATTGAAAAGTGACATTCTGAATTCTGTTCATCATGTTTTTGGGCACCATGCTAATTGCTCTGATTTCTGTCATGCTCATCTACAGTCTTCAGTGAATCGAGATGCGAGTCCTAACTTGGACACTACATTACCAGACAGTGATGGTACTATGACAGTGCTGGATCAACAGATAGATTTCTGGACCGAGGGGTGTTCACTTTCAAACCCGGACGAGTCAAGATTTGGCACAACTATATCGTACAGCAATGTTGAACAGCACATTATTAAAGACGTTAGTTCTTTCCTTGTACAGATTTCCGACAAAGCTGACAGATTGATCAACAATAGTACAACCAACCTTGCTGAGTGCTGGATGTCAATGAGGGCCAAACTTGATGGTGGCAAAGTGCATAATTTATGTAACCGTGGATCCTGGCATGCACGTTGTTATGGAGGAGCGCTTCGAATGAATTTGGGGCCTCAGTGGTCATGCGATGTATGGGAGAGTGCTACTGCGTCAGAGCCTGGGCATTTCTTTCGGAAGTTATATACACGTCGGGAGCAGACCCTACAAAATGCTAACAACTACAGAAATAAACCCCAAAGTAAAGAGTTGAGATGGAAAAAGAAGATGACTTCAATGAAAGCGAGTACTACCAGGAAAGCCAGAACAGCATATGGGCCTGAAGCTTTAGACATTTCTGAGGATGTGTCACCAGAAGACCTTCATCATATCAAGTCATCTTTTTTGGAAAAACACATCAACATTTCATCTATTAAATGTCAGCAAATTTCCCAATCCACCATTCACCAATCCCAGTCAGGTCTTTGGCATTCGGAAAGACAAAAAAGAATTACAGCTTCCAATTTCGGCCATATTGTGAAAAGAAATCCAACCCTCCCTGTCAAAAAGCTTGTTAAAACTCTACTTTATTCGACTTTCCGTGGAAGATACAACTATCGAAGAGTACAAGCTGAAAAAAGCAGAACAGCAGGAAAATGTCACCATTCAGAGAAGTGGAATTGTCATCCATGCAACGTACAAATATTTGGCAGGCAATCCCGATGGAATTGTAGTCTCGAATACTGGAGAATCTGGCCTTATCGAAATTAAAAATTTACTGCATTCCAAACCATTAAATCTTTGGCAGGCATCAGAGAAGTCCTCGTTCTGTCTAAAAAACTTAAATGGTCAACTTGTTTTGAAAGAAAACCATAACTACTTCTTCCAATGTCATGGTCTCATCAACATTTGCAACAAAAACTGGATCGACTTTGTTGTTCGTACGATGAATCCATACCAGCTTTTAATACAAAGGATATATAGGACAACATCATATGGGAAAACATGTTAGCCAAGCTTGAAGCATTTTACTTTAAAGCCCTTCTCCCAGAACTTGCATTACCCCGCGAAGGAAAATGTCCTGGCATACGAGAACCAGGTTTATGGGTAAGTGTGTAAGTGGTATAACCTAAAATGTATTTCTTTTGATTATGTTTGTATTTATCTTTCTCCTTAATTTTAAAAAGTACCAAGTAAGTTTGTATTTGCAAAGAATTATCATATGCATAAATTGAAATCTGCATCTACTAGTGACTGATAAGATGACAAGTGTTTTAAGACATCTATTATTTTTTTGATAATTACAGTATGTTTCACCTGTTGAGCAGAAGAAGACTGGTCCAACCAAGAGACGAAGGAGAAAAGCAAACTGTTCTCACTCATCGGAGCCAGATGCCACCTGCCAAGACCCAGCCACTGACCAACATAGGTACATATATGTACATTGTAGTATATATTTGTCACTAAATTTCTTACGAATAATTTCAGGGGCCTGTACCTTTTCAAATGGGGAAATTTTACATTGTATTGTTATTGAAATATCTATATATTTTAGAGATTTTTTCTTTATTTGGGAAAAGATAGCTAAAAACATTAATTTTTGTTAAGAGGTGAATTGTGTTGTTTACAATTATGGTAATCGAGTATGCTTGCCTCATGGACATTTCTTACCTTTGATTAAATGTATTATTTTGTATTAGTAATTTGCCATGCCTTTTGGTGCATTTGTTGCTTATTACTGGATTCTTTTTCAAAAGGGGAGAAGCCAGCTGTTCCCAATTACCACGTTCTGTAGACTTAGAGCCAGCCAGTACTGTTCGACAACCAGCCCCTGCCCAGCACAGGTAGTATTATATATGTATCATGTATATACATTTGTATGTTTATCCACATATAATCTTCATCCATGATGAAATTACAATTTTAGATGTGTATGTATTTGAACCTTAATTTCACACCCAAATAATAACACAAATTTTTGTTCAGGAGTTTATATAGTTTGTTAATTTGTCAAAGTATAAAGCCTCTTAATTTAAAATATATATTTCTGTATCGGATTTCAGTAGCAGACAAAGGAGAGAATCCATCTCTTCAGATTCATCACAACCACATTCAGCCAGCACATGCGAACAACCAGCCCCTGCCCCGCACAGGTAGTATTTATGATGTACATGTATCTTGACACATGTGTAGTGTGTGTATAATTAAACATATTTATCTCTGATAACAATTATTATTTTAGATTTGTATGAATTTGGACATGAAATAAAGATGGAAGAGTACATTATAAGAGTGTAACACAAACCTAAATAATAAAACAGTTATTGTTCAGGAGTTCATTTACTTTGTACATTAGTATACAGTCCTTTTAGTGTATGATGTATTGGATTTCAGTAGCAGACAAAGGAGACAACCACACTCAGCCAGCACATGCGAACAACCAGTCCCTGCCCCGCACAGATAGATTTATATATATATATATATAATGTACATGACTACATGTATCTTGACATGTGTGTATGTGTGTGTATAATTAGATATATTTATCTCTGATAACAATTATTATTTTAAATTTGTATGAATTTGGACATTAATTCGAAATGGATTGAGTGCCTTATAAAGGTTACAAAACCCCAAATAATAACAAGGTTTTTGTTCAAATTATCATATACTTTATAAATTTGTTTTAATAGTTTCTCGATGCATGTTTATATTAATTTTCAGAAGCACTAGATACAGACCAACCAAATTCTTGGGTAGGCAAATTCTTCATGAGTGGGTAGTTGAGGAGGAGACTGACAGAAAGGAGTGGTTCAAAGGGACTGTTGTAAATGTCATTTCGGGAAAAGATGGATATCCTAATGCAGTATACGAAATTTTATATGAAGGAGATGTTAACTCCTATGAAATCAACCATCTGATTCCAGATTACACAGCTGGATGTGTACAGTTGTGTGACATTTAAAAGATACTGATCACTGGTAAATATTTATTGATTAGTGTATAGATATGAAGCCAAAAGGACACATTCATCATACTGATATGGAGGGTTTGTATCATTCTGCTTGGTTGATTGTATCTGTGAAATATGGTACCAAAAGTTAATGGCAAGTTATGCCCTACCACTATGGGACTCCATACTTTTCAAGGTGAAAGTAGTTCCTTGGGAAAATATGGCTGCAAATATTAATTAGCAGCTTATGCTTAACAAGTATGTTTTATTAAAATACATTGATATAACACCAATAAACACTAGCTTACCTTACATACACCATTTTTCTTTAATTTTATCCATAATTGCTAGCTTTAGGAACTTTGTCATTTGTGCTGGATTTTTTAGACAAAGGAGTACATTAATTTGATGATTATGGCTATACTCGAACGACAACAGAGTTATTATAAACATTTCTACATTCTATACATTTAGCTGAATAATTTGGTGTATAATAAGCTAATAATCATTGCTGAAATCTTTGAATATTGGTCTTTTCAATTTTCCATTGTTTCCCTTTAGTAAACCCTTAAGCAATTTGAATATGAACTCGATTCACTTTGGAAAAATCAGCCACAAAAGTATCTATACACTGAAAAAATTTCTAAGAGCTGACTATTATAGGATTATAAATCAAAGTGCCAAGGCCACTCATAGATGCTGTAAATGAAGGACTCAAACAAAGGAATAAAGAAATTGGTTTTTCATTTAAATATTGAATTTAGAATACTAAGTGTGCAGTGTTGAATTTTGGAGTTAAACAAAATATATTTACGGTATACCGTATTCATTTCATGATATTTAAAGTTGATTCAAGAACAATAAGTTGAATAAGTCATTTTCCTGAAATAATTTTTATATTTAAATTATATCTGAAATAACGATTTCAACACCAATAAAACCGGTCAGAATCTGAGTTTCATTTTCTTATAATTCTTTATTAATTACTAAAATTATCAATTTCATCGATGTCTCTTCAAAGGCAAAAAAAAAAAAAAATCATAAGTTAATATAGCCGTATCTTCATATCCACTTAACATTTAAGAAAATTTTCGGGAAAATATAACATTAGAAATATTACGATTTCCGCATATGTTTTGGTTTCCTTTTTAGAAAACTAACATGGGTTGCTTTGACGACTTTTGACTCATAAATCATGGCCAGAGACTTTTTCCAAATAAAAGGTACATTATTTCGTTACGTATAAAATATAATATATATTTTAAATCCACAAGAACGCTAGTCGGTAACATCATAAAAATTTCATGTAATGCATCGGACTTTAGCAAGTCTTCGTAAGACTAACAGTTAGTTACTGTATTTGTTGGCGACATATTATCGTGATTTTTGCGCTGCCGACTTTTGAATAATAATAAATAATGGCCAGATATTTTTGCCAAATAAAAGGTACATTATTTGGTTACTTATTACACTCAAATTTCTTTTGAATTTATAAGAACGATAACGTCAAGAGCCTCGGACTTTAGCAAGTCTTCGTAAGGCTACCGTACATTACACGCCAATATAAGTACATTTGTCACTCTTACTAGCTCGTATATATATAGATCTATATTATCATTATATTTTGTAAGTTTATGTTGATAAATTTTGTACCTTTTCTCTTTCAATATAACGCAGTTGTCGATAAACAAAAGGCACAACTAGCTCCCAGTGACAGAACAAGGGAGGAACCTCATAACTATTAACTTTTACTGCGCAATAATATCATCAGATAAAGTTCGTTAATGCAACCGAAACAAAAACCTCTATAACCGTAGCATGAATTACGTAAAATTGAAAAAAAACCAACATACACAATCCAAAATCGACCGAAAGTCTGCCGCGGAGGAAGACATCGAAGAAGGCGTTGTTCGTGATTTTTGGGAACATACATGACGCGTAGGTATACATAAATAATAGAGTCCCTACTGAACACTTAAAACAAACCGTCTATGGTGCATATGTATGTACAAATTCAATGTTTGTGTTTTTGAATACTGAAGTTCGATTTATTCATACTATCAAGTAATATGTAAAATGAGCAAAACAACATTAAATTTTCATCGCGGAGTGGTTTTATTACTTATATGTGCACAGGCTCTCCGAGCGTACCTAAGAATGCTGTTTCACAGCATCAAAAATCCTGTATGTTGTCAGAATAAATCTATGTATCTATGTATTTATGTATAAACTAATCACTGGTCCCACTCCCAGAGTAACCTTATTACTGATCCCACTCCCAGAGTAAACTTATCACTGGTCCCACTCCCAGAGTAACCTTATCACTGATCCCACTCCCAGAGTAACCTTATCACTGATCCCACTCCCAGAGTAACCTTATCACTGATCCCACTCCCAGAGTAACCTTATCACTGATCCCACTCCCAGAGTAAACTTATCACTGATCCCAGTCCCAGAGTAACCTTATCACACTGATCCACTCCAAGTAACACTGATCACCCAGAGTAAACTCTATCACTGATCCCACTCCCAGAGTAAACCTTATCACTGATCACACTCCCAGAGTAACCTTATCACTGATCCCACTCCCAGAGTAACCTTATCACTGATCCCACTCCCAGAGTAAACTTATCACTGATCCCACTCCCAGAGTAAACTTATCACTGATCCCACTCCCAGAGTAACCTTATCACTGATCCCACTCCCAGAGTAACCTTATCACTGATCCCACTCCCAGAGTAAACTTATCACTGATCCCACTCCCAGAGTAACCTTATCACTGATCCCACTCCCAGAGTAACCTTATCACTGATCCCACTCCCCAGAGTAAACTTATCACTGATCCCACTCCCAGAGTAACCTTATCACTGATCCCACTCCCAGAGTAAACTTATCACTGATCCCACTCCCAGAGTAACCTTATCA
Organism: Argopecten irradians; assembly: GCF_041381155.1. NCBI lineage: Eukaryota > Metazoa > Mollusca > Bivalvia > Pectinida > Pectinidae > Argopecten > Argopecten irradians. The sequence goes on from NC_091137.1 coordinate 51,070,795, forward strand.
CTGATCCCACTCCCAGAGTAACCTTATCACTGATCCCACTCCCAGAGTAAACTTATCACTGATCCCACTCCCAGAGTAAACTTATCACTGATCCCACTCCCAGAGTAACCTTATCACTGATCCCACTCCCAGAGTAAACTTATCACTGATCCCACTCCCAGAGTAACCTTATCACTGATCCCACTCCCAGAGTAACCTTATCACTGATCCCACTCCCAGAGTAACCTTATCACTGATCCCACTCCCAGAGTAACCTTATCACTGATCCCACTCCCAGAGTAACACTTATTATCACTGATCCCACTCCCAGAGTAAACTTATCACTGATCCCACTCCCAGAGTAACCTTATCACTGATCCCACTCCCAGAGTAAACTTATCACTGATCCCACTCCCAGAGTAAACTTATCACTGATCCCACTCCCAGAGTAAACTTATCACTGATCCCACTCCCAGAGTAAACTTATCACTGATCCCACTCCCAGAGTAAACTTTTCACTGATCCCACTCCCAGAGAAAACTTATCACTGATCCCACTCCCAGAGTAAACTTATCACTGATCCCACTCCCAGAGTAACCTTATCACTGATCCCACTCCCAGAGTAAACTTATCACTGATCCCACTCCCAGAGTAAACTTTTCACTCCCAGAGTAAACTTATCACTGATCCCACTCCCAGAGTAAACTTTTCACTGATCCCACTCCCAGAGTAAACTTATCACTGATCCCACTCCCAGAGTAAACTTATCACTGATCCCACTCCCAGAGTAACCTTATCACTGATCCCACTCCCAGAGTAAACTTATCACTGATCCCACTCCCAGAGTAAACTTATCACTGATCCCACTCCCAGAGTAAACTTATCACTGATCACACTCCCAGAGTAAACTTATCACTGATCCCACTCCCAGAGTAAACTTATCACTGATCCCACTCCCAGAGTAACCTTATCACTGATCCCACTCCCAGAGTAACCTTATCACTGATCCCACTCCCAGAGTAAACTTATCACTGATCACACTCCCAGAGTAACCTTATCACTGATCCCACTCCCAGAGTAAACTTATCACTGATCACTGATCCCACTCCCAGAGTAAACTTATCACTGATCCCACTCCCAGAGTAAACTTATCACTGATCCCACTCCCAGAGTAAACTTATCACTGATCCCACTCCCAGAGTAAACTTATCACTGATCCCACTCCCAGAGTAAACTTATCACTGATCCCACTCCCAGAGTAAACTTATCACTGATCCCACTCCCAGAGTAAACTTATCACTGATCCCACTCCCAGAGTAAACTTATCACTGATCCCACTCCCAGAGTAAACTTATCACTGATCCCACTCCCAGAGTAAACTTATCACTGATCCCACTCCCAGAGTAAACTTATCACTGATCCCACTCCCAGAGTAAACTTATCACTGATCCCACTCCCAGAGTAACCTTATCACTGATCCCACTCCCAGAGTCCCACTCCCAGAGTAAACTTACCACTGATCCCACTCCCAGAGTAAACTTATCACTGATCCCACTCCCAGAGTAACCTTATCACTGATCCCACTCCCAGAGTAACCTTATCACTGATCCCACTCCCAGAGTAAACTTTTCACTGATCCCACTCCCAGAGTAAACTTATCACTGATCCCACTCCCAGAGTAAACTTATCACTGATCCCACTCCCAGAGTAAACTTATCACTGATCCCACTCCCAGAGTAACCTTATCACTGATCCCACTCCCAGAGTAACCTTATCACTGATCCCACTCCCAGAGTAAACTTATCACTGATCCCACTCCCAGAGTAAACTTATCACTGATCCCACTCCCAGAGTAAACTTATCACTGATCCCACTCCCAGAGTAAACTTCACATCACTGATCCCACTCCCAGAGTAAACTTATCACTGATCCCACTCCCAGAGTAAACTTATCACTGATCCCACTCCCAGAGTAACCTTATCACTGATCCCACTCCCAGAGTAAACTTATCACTGATCCCACTCCCAGAGTAAACTTATCACTGATCCCACTCCCAGAGTAAACTTATCACTGATCCCACTCCCAGAGTAACCTTATCACTGATCCCACTCCCAGAGTAAACTTATCACTGATCCCACTCCCAGAGTAAACTTATCACTGATCCCACTCCCAGAGTAAACTTATCACTGATCCCACTCCCAGAGTAAACTTATCACTGATCCCACTCCCAGAGTAAACTTTTCACTGATCCCACTCCCAGAGTAAACTTATCACTGATCCCACTCCCAGAGTAAACTTATCACTGATCCCACTCCCAGAGTAAACTTATCACTGATCCCACTCCCAGAGTAAACTTATCACTGATCCCACTCCCAGAGTAAACTTTTCACTGATCCCACTCCCAGAGTAAACTTATCACTGATCCCACTCCCAGAGTAAACTTATCACTGATCCCACTCCCAGAGTAAACTTATCACTGATCCCACTCCCAGAGTAACCTTATCACTGATCCCACTCCCAGAGTAAACTTATCACTGATCCCACTCCCAGAGTAAACCTTATCACTGATCCCACTCCCAGAGTAAACTTATCACTGATCCCACTCCCAGAGTAACCTTATCACTGATCCCACTCCCAGAGTAACCTTATCACTGATCCCACTCCCAGAGTAAACTTATCACTGATCCCACTCCCAGAGTAAACTTATCACTGATCCCACTCCCAGAGTAAACTTATCACTGATCCCACTCCCAGAGTAAACCTATCACTGATCCCACTCCCAGAGTAAACTTATCACTGATCCCACTCCCAGAGTAACCTTATCACTGATCCCACTCCCAGAGTAAACTTATCACTGATCCCACTCCCAGAGTAAACTTATCACTGATCCCACTCCCAGAGTAAACTTATCACTGATCCCACTCCCAGAGTAACCTTATCACTGATCCCACTCCCAGAGTAAACTTATCACTGATCACACTCCCAGAGTAAACCTTATCACTGATCCCACTCCCAGAGTAACCTTATCACTGATCCCACTCCCAGAGTAAACTTATCACTGATCCCACTCCCAGAGTAAACCTTATCACTGATCCCACTCCCAGAGTAAACTTATCACTGATCCCACTCCCAGAGTAACCTTATCACTGATCCCACTCCCAGAGTAAACTTATCACTGATCCCACTCCCAGAGTAACCTTATCACTGATCCCACTCCCAGAGTAAACTTATCACTGATCCCACTCCCAGAGTAAACTTATCACTGATCCCAGAAACTTCACTGATCACCAGAGTAACCTTATCACTGATCCCACTCCCAGAGTAAACTTATCACTGATCCCACTCCCAGAGTAAACCTTATCACTGATCCCACTCCCAGAGTAAACTTTTCACTGATCCCACTCCAGAGTAAACTTATCACTGATCCCACTCCCAGAGTAACCTTATCACTGATCCCACTCCCAGAGTAACCTTATCACTGATCACACTCCCAGAGTAAACTTATCACTGATCCCACTCCCAGAGTAACCTTATCACTGATCCCACTCCCAGAGTAAACTTATCACTGATCCCACTCCCAGAGTAACCTTATCACTGATCCCACTCCCAGAGTAACCTTATCACTGATCCCACTCCCAGAGTAACCTTATCACTGATCCCACTCCCAGAGTAACCTTATCACTGATCCCACTCCCAGAGTAACCTTATCACTGATCCCACTCCCAGAGTAACCTTATCACTGATCCCACTCCCAGAGTAACCTTATCACTGATCCCACTCCCAGAGTAACCTTATCACTGATCCCACTCCCAGAGTAAACCTTATCACTGATCCCACTCCCAGAGTAAACTTATCACTGATCCCACTCCCAGAGTAACCTTATCACTGATCCCACTCCCAGAGTAAACTTATCACTGATCCCACTCCCAGAGTAACCTTATCACTGATCCCACTCCCAGAGTAAACTTATCACTGATCCCACTCCCAGAGTAACCTTATCACTGATCCCACTCCCAGAGTAAACTTTTCACTGATCCCACTCCCAGAGTAAACTTATCACTGATCCCACTCCCAGAGTAACCTTATCACTGATCCCACTCCCAGAGTAAACTTATCACTGATCCCACTCCCAGAGTAAACTTATCACTGATCACACTCCCAGAGTAAACTTATCACTGATCCCACTCCCAGAGTAAACTTATTCACTGATCCCTGTCCCAGTAAAACAAAGACCCCCAGTAAACTTATCACTGATCCCACTTACTATCACTCCCAGAGTAAACTTATCACCCACTCCCAGATAAACTTATCACTGATCCCACTCCCAGAGTAAACTTATCACTACTTATCACTGATCCACTCCCAGAGTAAACTTTACAGTGGGAGAGAGCCAGGCTGTGTAAAACAAAGACCCCCATTACTATCAATAAACCATACATACAGTGGGAGAGGGCCAGGCTGTGTAAAACAAAGACCCCATTACTATCAATAAACCATACATACAGTGGGAGAGAGCCAGGCTGTGTAAAACAAAGACCCCCATTACTATCAATAAACCATACATACAGTGGGAGAGGGCCAGGCTGTGTAAAACAAAGACCCCCATTACTATCAATAAACCATACATACAGTGGGAGAGAGCCAGGCTGTGTAAAACAAAGACCCCATTACTATCAATAAACCATACATACAGTGGGAGAGGGCCAGGCTGTGTAAAACAAAGACCCCCATTACTATCAATAAACCATACATACAGTGGGAGAGGGCCAAGCTGTGTAAAACAAAGACCCCATTACTATCAATAAACCATACATACAGTGGGAGAGAGCCAGGCTGTGTAAAACAAAGACCCCCATTACTATCAATAAACCATACATACAGTGGGAGAGGGCCAGGCTGTGTAAAACAAAGACCCCATTACTATCAATAAACCATACATACAGTGGGAGAGGGCCAGGCTGTGTAAAACAAAGACCCCCTTTACTATCAATAAACCATACATACAGTGGGAGAGGGCCAGGCTGTGTAAAACAAAGACCCCCCATTACTATCAATAAACCATACATACAGTGGGAGAGGGCCAGGCTGTGTAAAACAAAGACCCCCATTACTATCAATAAACCCATACATACAGTGGGAGAGGGCCAGGCTGTGTAAAACAAAGACCCCCTTTACTATCAATAAACCATACATACAGTGGGAGAGGGCCAAGCTGTGTAAAACAAAGACCCCATTACTATCAATAAACCATACATACAGTGGGAGAGGGCCAAGCTGTGTAAAACAAAGACCCCCATTACTATCAATAAACCATACATACAGTGGGAGAGGGCCAGGCTGTGTAAAACAAAGACCCCCTTTACTATCAATAAACCATACATACAGTGGGAGAGGGCCAGGCTGTGTAAAACAAAGACCCCATTACTATCAATAAACCATACATACAGTGGGAGAGGGCCAGGCTGTGTAAAACAAAGACCCCATTACTATCAATAAACCATACATACAGTGGGAGAGGGCCAAGCTGTGTAAAACAAAGACCCCCTTTACTATCAATAAACCATACATACAGTGGGAGAGGGCCAGGCTGTGTAAAACAAAGACCCCCATTACTATCAATAAACCATACATACAGTGGGAGAGGGCCAAGCTGTGTAAAACAAAGACCCCCATTACTATCAATAAACCATACATACAGTGGGAGAGGGCCAAGCTGTGTAAAACAAAGACCCCATTACTATCAATAAACCATACATACAGTGGGAGAGGGCCAGCTGTGTAAAACAAAGACCCCCATTACTATCAATAAACCATACATACAGTGGGAGAGGGCCAGGCTGTGTAAAACAAAGACCCCCATTACTATCAATAAACCATACATACAGTGGGAGAGGGCCAAGGCTGTGTAAAACAAAGACCCCCATTACTATCAATAAACCATACATACAGTGGGAGAGGGCCAGCTGTGTAAAACAAAGACCCCCTTTACTTTCAATAAACCATACATACAGTGGGAGAGGGCCAGGCTGTGTAAAACAAAGACCCCCATTACTATCAATAAACCATACATACAGTGGGAGAGGGCCAGGCTGTGTAAAACAAAGACCCCCTTTACTATCAATAAACCATACATACAGTGGGAGAGGGCCAGGCTGTGTAAAACAAAGACCCCCATTACTATCAATAAACCATACATACAGTGGGAGAGGCCAAGCTGTGTAAAACAAAGACCCCCATTACTATCAATAAACCATACATACAGTGGGAGAGGGCCAGGCTGTGTAAAACAAAGACCCCCATTACTATCAATAAACCATACATACAGTGGGAGAGGGCCAAGCTGTGTAAAACAAAGACCCCCTTTACTATCAATAAACCATACATACAGTGGGAGAGGGCCAAGCTGTGTAAAACAAAGACCCCATTACTATCAATAAACCATACATACAGTGGGAGAGGGCCAGCTGTGTAAAACAAAGACCCCCATTACTATCAATAAACCATACATACAGTGGGAGAGGGCCAGGCTGTGTAAAACAAAGACCCCCATTACTATCAATAAACCATACATACAGTGGGAGAGGGCCAGGCTGTGTAAAACAAAGACCCCCATTACTATCAATAAACCATACATACAGTGGGAGAGGGCCAAGGCTGTGTAAAACAAAGACCCCCATTACTATCAATAAACCATACATACAGTGGGAGAGGGCCAGGCTGTGTAAAACAAAGACCCCCATTACTATCAATAAACCATACATACAGTGGGAGAGGGCCAGGCTGTGTAAAACAAAGACCCCCATTACTATCAATAAACCATACATACAGTGGGAGAGGGCCAGGCTGTGTGTAAAACAAAGACCCCATTGCTATCAATAAACCATACATACAGTGGGAGAGGGCCAGGCTGTGTAAAACAAAGACCCCCTTTACTATCAATAAACCATACATACAGTGGGAGAGGGCCAGGCTGTGTAAAACAAAGACCCCCATTACTATCAATAAACCATACATACAGTGGGAGAGGGCCAGGCTGTGTAAAACAAAGACCCCCATTACTATCAATAAACCATACATACAGTGGGAGAGGGCCAAGCTGTGTAAAACAAAGACCCCCATTACTATCAATAAACCATACATACAGTGGGAGAGGGCCAGGCTGTGTAAAACAAAGACCCCCATTACTATCAATAAACCATACATACAGTGGGAGAGGGCCAAGCTGTGTAAAACAAAGACCCCCATTACTATCAATAAACCATACATACAGTGGGAGAGGGCCAGGCTGTGTAAAACAAAGACCCCCATTACTATCAATAAACCATACATACAGTGGGAGAGGGCCAAGCTGTGTAAAACAAAGACCCCCATTACTATCAATAAACCATACATACAGTGGGAGAGGGCCAGCTGTGTAAAACAAAGACCCCCATTACTATCAATAAACCATACATACAGTGGGAGAGGGCCAAGCTGTGTAAAACAAAGACCCCCATTACTATCAATAAACCATACATACAGTGGGAGAGGGCCAAGCTGTGTAAAACAAAGACCCCCATTACTATCAATAAACCATACATACAGTGGGAGAGGGCCAAGCTGTGTAAAACAAAGACCCCCTTTACTATCAATAAACCATACATACAGTAGGAGAGGGCCAATCTGTGTAAAACAAAGACCCCCTTTACTATCAATAAACCATACATACAGTGGGAGAGAGCCAATCTGTGTAAAACAAAGACCCCCTTTACTATCAATAAACCATACATACAGTGGGAGAGGGCCAAGCTGTGTAAAACAAAGACCCCCTTTACTATCAATAAACCATACATACAGTGGGAGAGGGCCAAGCTGTGTAAAACAAAGACCCCAATTACTATCAATAAACCATACATACAGTAGGAGAGGGCAGCTGGGTTGTGTAAAACAAAGACCCCCTTTACTATCAATAAACCATACATACAGTAGGAGGTGTGTGGTGAATGGTGAAGTGTGACACCCTCAGGAAATGGTCTGGGAGTGTGACACCCTCAGGAGATGGTCTGGGAGTGTGACACCCTCAGGAGATGGTCTGGGAGTGTGACACCCTCAGGAGATGGTCTGGGAGTGTGACACCCTCAGGAGATGGTCTGGGAGTGTGACACCCTCAGGAGATGGTCTGGGAGTGTGACACCCTCAGGAGATGGTCTGGGAGGGTGTGACACCCTCAGGAGATGGTCTGGGAGTGTGACACCCTCAGGAGATGGTCTGGGAGTGTGACACCCTCAGGAGATGGTCTGGGAGTGTGACACCCTCAGGAGATGGTCTGGGAGTGTGACACTCTCAGGAGATGGTCTGGGAGTGTGACACCCTCAGGAGATGGTCTGGGAGCTGGGGAGTGTGACACCCCCAGGAGATTTTCTGGGAGTGTGACATCTTCAGGAGATTGTCTGGGAGTGTGACACCCTCAGGAGATGATCTGGGAGTGTGACAGCCTCAGGAGATGGTCTGGGAGTGTGACACCCTCAGGAGATGATCTGGGAGTGTGACACCCTCAGGAGATTGTCTGGGAGTGTGACACTCTCAGGAAATGGTCTGGGAGTATGACACCCTCAGGATATGGTCTTGGAGTGTGACACCCTCAGGAGATGGTCTGTCTGGGAGTGTGACACTCTCAGGGGATGATCTGGGAGTGTGACACCCTCAGGAGATTGTCTTGGAGTATGACACTCTCAGGAGATGGTCTGGGAGTGTGACACCCTCAGGATATGGTCTGGGAGAGTGACACTCTCAGGAGATGGTCTGGGAGTGTGACACTCTCAGGAGATGGTCTGGGAGTGTGACACCCTCAGGATATGGTCTGGGAGTGTGACACTCTCAGGAGATTTTCTGGGAGTGTGACACCCTCAGGAGATGGTCTGGGAGTGTGACACCCTCAGGAGATGGTCTGGGAGTGTGACACCCTCAGGAGATGGTCTGGGAGTGTGACACCCTCAGGAGATGGTCTGGGAGTGTGACACCCTCAGGAGATGGTCTGGGAGTGTGACACCCTCAGGAGATGGTCTGGGAGTGTGACACCCTCAGGAGATGGTCTGGGGTGTGACACCCTCAGGAGATGGTCTGGGAGTGTGACACCTTCAGGAGATGGTCTGGGAGTGTGACACTCTCAGGAGATGGTCTGGGAGTGTGACACCCTCAGGAGATGGTCTGGGAGCTGGGAGTGTGACATCTTCAGGAGATTGTCTGGGAGTGTGACACCCTCAGGAGATTGTCTGGGAGTGTGACACTCTCAGGAGATGGTCTGTGAGTGTGACACTCTCAGGAGATGGTCTGGGAGTGTGACACCCTCAGGTGATGATCTGGGAGTGTGACACCCTCAGGAGATGATCTGGGAGTGTGACACCCTCAGGAGTGTCTGTCTGAGTGTGCCCAGGAATGATCTGGGAGTGTGACACTCTCAGGAGATTGATCTGGGTAGATTGACTTGGAGTATGACACTTTCAGGAGATGGTCTGGGAGTATGACCCTCAGGAGATTGTCTTGGAGTGTGACACCCTCAGGAGATGGTCTGGGAGTGTGACACCCTCAGGAGATGGTCTGGGAGTGTGACACCCTCAGGAGATGGTCTGGGAGTGTGACACTCTCAGGAGATGGTCTGGGAGTGTGACACCCTCAGGAGATGGTCTGGGAGTGTGACACCCTCAGGAGATGGTCTGGGAGTGTGACACCCTCAGGTGATGATCTGGGAGTGTGACACCCTCAGGAGATGATCTGGGAGTGTGACACCCTCAGGATATGGTCTGGGAGTGTGACACCCTCAGGAGATGGTCTGTCTGGGAGTGTGACACTCTCAAGGAATGATCTGGGAGTGTGACACCCTCAGGAGATTGTCTTGGAGTATGACACTTTCAGGAGATGGTCTGGGAGTATGACACCCTCAGGATATGGTCTGGGAGTGTGACACTCTCAGGAGATGGTCTGGGAGTGTGACACTCTCAGGAGATGGTCTGGGAGTGTGACACCCTCAGGATATGGTCTGGGAGTGTGACACTCTCAGGAGATGGTCTGGGAGTGTGACACCCTCAGGAGATGGTCTGGGAGTGTGACACCCTCAGGATATGGTCTGGGAGTGTGACACCCTCAGGAGATGGTCTGGGAGTGTGACACCCTCAGGAGATGGTCTGGGAGTGTGACACCCTCAGGAGATGGTCTGTGAGTGTGACACCTTCAGGAGATGGTCTGGGAGTGTGACACTCTCAGGAGATGGTCTGGGAGTGTGACACCCTCAGGAGATGGTCTGGGAGCTGGGAGTGTGACATCTTCAGGAGATTGTCTGGGAGTGTGACACCCTCAGGAGATTGTCTTGGAGTATGACACTCTCAGGAGATGGTCTGGGAGTGTGACACCCTCAGGATATGGTCTGGGAGTGTGACACCCTCAGGAGATGGTCTGGGAGTGTGACACCCTCAGGAGATGGTCTGGGAGTGTGACACCCTCAGGAGATGGTCTGGGAGTGTGACACTCTCAGGAGATGGTCTGGGAGTGTGACACCCTCAGGAGATTGTCTGGGAGTGTGACACCCTCAGGATATGGTCTGGGAGTGTGACACCCTCAGGAGATGGTCTGGGAGTGTGACACCCTCAGGAGATGGTCTGGGAGTGTGACACCCTCAGGAGATGGTCTGGAGTGTGACACCCTCAGGAGATGGTCTGGGAGTGTGACACCCTCAGGAGATGGTCTGGGAGTGTGACACCCTCAGGAGATGGTCTGGGAGTGTGACACCCTCAGGAGATGGTCTGGGAGTGTGACACTCTCAGGAGATGGTCTGGGAGTGTGACACCCTCAGGAGATGGTCTGGGAGCTGGGAGTGTGACATCTTCAGGAGATTGTCTGGGAGTGTGACACCCTCAGGAGATTGTCTGGGAGTGTGACACTCTCAGGAGATGGTCTGTGAGTGTGACACCCTCAGGAGATGGTCTGGGAGTGTGACACCCTCAGGAGATGGTCTGGGAGTGTGACACCCTCAGGAGATGGTCTGGGAGTGTGACACCCTCAGGAGATGATCTGGGAGTGTGACACCCTCAGGAGATTGTCTGGGAGTGTGACACCCTCAGAAAATGGTCTGGGAGTGTGACACCCTCAGGATATGGTCTTGGAGTGTGACACCCTCAGGAGATGGTCTGTCTGGGAGTGTGACACTCTCAGGGAATGATCTGGGAGTGTGACACCCTCAGGAGATTGTCTTCGAGTATGACACTTTCAGGAGATGGTCTGGGAGTATGACACCCTCAGGATATGGTCTGGGAGTGTGACACTCTCAGGAGATGGTCTGGGAGTGTGACACTCTCAGGAGATGGTCTGGGAGTGTGACACCCTCAGGATATGGTCTGGGAGTGTGACACTCTCAGGAGATGGTCTGGGAGTGTGACACCCTCAGGATATGGTCTGGGAGTGTGACACTCTCAGGAAAGGGTCTGGGAGTGTGACACCCTCAGGAGATGGTCTGGGAGTGTGACACCCTCAGGAGATTGTCTGGGAGTGTGACACCCTCAGGAGATTGTCTGGGAGTGTGACACCCTCAGGAGATGGTCTGGGGGTGTGACACCCTCAGGAGATGGTCTGGGAGTGTGACACCCTCAGGAGATGGTCTGGGAGTGTGACACCCTCAGAAGATTGTCTGGGAGTATGACACCCTCAGGAGATTGTCTGGGAGTATGACACCCTCAGGAGATTGTCTGGGAGTATGACACCCTCAGGAGATGATCTGGGAGTGTGACACCCCCAGGTTTCCTCACACCTCTAAGGCAGGAAAAGCTTCTATTAAGTCTTGCTGGTTTAATAATCAGAATTGAAAACCTCTACAAAACAATGAGGCTGGGAAGTATTGCCAATCAGATGGTGTCTTAAAGGCTTCACTTAGAACAAGATGTTTTATTAGCCATAAAACCTGTTTATATATGTCGCCATGTTGACTGCTGTACATAAAGGTGTTTATTACTCTAAAACTGCTCCATTACTGACAGCTATCATTCTATTTTACCATTTATATACTTCTTTCAATTACAGTTTTAACATTGAAAATGTGTTCATAAATAGACAATGAAAAAGTTTAATTTGGTTATTATATGTCAACACTTCAGTCGCTATGTTGTGAAAGACAGCTAACACGCACTGGACAATTACATAACATCATCAATACAAGCAGTGTAACCACCGCTTGAAAAAACACAACAAGAGGCCCAAGGGCCTTAATGGTCATCTGACTACCTTGACAATAGTCGTATAGGAAATTAATTAGATATATATGGTGTCGTGGTAGCCATCTTCAATTTGGGATCAACTAGAGATGTAACAACACTTTGTCAAGATCATATCATGATTATTTCAGGCACGTTTCAGCCAAATCCCACCAATAGAACTTTTGAAGAAGTTCGAAATGTGGTTTCAAGATGGCGGCTGTGGCTGCCATCTTGGATTTCAGATCGACCCAAAAAATAACAACACTTGGTCGGGACCATGTCAGAATCATTTCAGGCAAGTTTCAGCTAAATGACATTAGTAAAATTAAGAAGAAGTCTAAAATGTGAAAAGATTACGGACGGCGGAAGGCGGACGACAGATGGCGATGGACGAAACATGGCTATAGGTAATCATCATACCTGGTTGCTAACGTTGTGGAGATTGTGTATATTATAAAATTTTGTACTGGTAATAAGGTTAAATAGCTGTGTTTACATAATATCAAAGCATACATTTTACTTTGCTGCATCTTAAAAAATCTGCTGTACACTGCTACTAATCATAATATAGGGATTGCATCCCTTTACCTAAATTGTTTTGCAATCATAAGGCCAAAAAAAATGTTTGTTTAGGGTTACATTGGCAAAAAATATAAAAAAGGGTCGGTAGGTTGGGAGGAATTTTTTTTTTTTTTTTAGTGTCTTTCATTCTAAAATAATGGCCGGAGCTGGAGTCTGAGATCAAAATCTCGACTTTTAATTTGTTTTTCTTAGAAAAGTGGGGAAAAAAAACAAGAGGCCCATGGACCTTAACGGTCATCTAAGTTCAACGGCCATCTTATACTGATAATTCTGACAACATTCGACTCATTTCATATTTCAACTGACCAAATAATGCTCAAATATGTGTTTTCCCTATATAAACTATACTAAACGTAACCCCCTCCCCAGGGGGAAACAAGAGACCCCAGGGTCATATAATTCACAAGTTTTGTAAAGGACCTTAAGACCTTTCCATCTATGAAGAGTATTTGATTCTACCATATCTGTGAGTGGAAAAGATTTTTGAAATTTCAGTCAATTTTACCCCTTTTGACCCCTCCCACAGCCACCTGGGAGGTAGGGACCATATAATTCACAATTTTGGTTGGCCTTATGCCTAAGAAGGTTTGTGCAAAATTTCATTTGCTTCAGCAGTTTTGGAGAAGAAGTCAAAATTGTTTACAGACATACGACGGATGATGGACGACGACGGACAAAAGGCGATTAGAATAGGTCACTTGAGACTTTGTCTCAGGTGACCTAATTAGGGTCGAGGGGTAAAAAATTAGGGTCGGTTAGGTAACCCTAAATAGACATAATTTTTTTTGGCCTAATATAGGTGTTGCCTCTCTTTGCCTGTTTTGCAATCATAATATGGAGTTTGCGTCCATTTACGTAAATGGTTTTGCAATCATGATAGAGGGGTTGCCTCCCTTAACGTAAATTGCTTTGCAATCATGATAGAGGGGTTGCCTCCCTTAACATAAATTGTTTTGCAATTATGATAGAGGGGTTGCCTCCCTTAACGTAAATTGTTTTGCAATTATGATAGAGGGGTTGCCTCCCTTAACGTAAATGGTTTTTCAATCATGATAGAGGGGTTGTCTCCCTTTACACACATTAATAGTTATATAAATCCTACACCTGCCATCTGATTAAAACCAGATCTTCAATACACTTAACCCTGTATTGTATAATTACCTGTTCCAGATCTAGATTTTTACTTCAACTATCATTATTCTAAATAAAATCTTTATATGTTAACAAAAAATATGGAGCTGCAGTGAAGACTTAACAAGAATCCTAGTAAACAATGTACAAAATCACAACACCTAATGGATATAAATGATATTTTAAAACTCCTCAACCAATGTAAACAATGTCCCAATCCATGGATAAATATTGTAACAATACATAACATTAAATTAGAAACAAACAAAAAAGAAACAAAAATATGGTGATGATTTCACTATATAAATTCATGACAGCCATTTGTAATTTCTCAAATATGTCAGAGTGAACATGATTGAAAGAAAAGTTGCAAACATCTTGAAAAGAATGTACTTACTGATAATCATTGATGTAATCAAAGACATATGGAAATAAAAACATTAGATTTTAAAATAAAAAAAAAAAAAAACATCTTTACTTATGTTTTAAAGAGCACTGAATAAAAAGAAATTAAAAAAAAATTGACACAATAACTTATTTCAAACTTCACAATGACAAATTTAAAAAAAAACTTGATGATGCACCACAGAAAGTTCAGATGATATCAAAGCCAGCTGGTGAATGTTTTCCCTTATCCAAGTGTGTGTTCGCCTCATTGCCATGGTTACATTAAATATATACATATAGACTCACATGCCAGTACGTCCATAAATGGACAATGTCTCGCTTGAATCGCTGAAACTAAATGATCATATCTTCCTACTTATATTGTATATCAAGAGTTGTTATATGAGCAGTATTTTAGTCCAGTTCAGTATCCGCTAATTTACAATGAAGCAGTGGCAGAGTGCTTCCCCAGTGGAAAAACGATTATAAATTAATTACAAAGAAAAATAGTGTCACAAAGAAGTAATTGAAGAAAACATACTCTGGAGAGAAAAAAAATGAAAATTTGATGTTGATTTCCTCTTAAAACTTGACTAACTTAAAAACAATTTAATCTAATTTAAAATGATTGTTGATGTCCATCACAACATTTCTTTTTAATCAATCTTATAGAAGCTATGTAAAATGTCACTTGTTACGGATCACAGTTTATCAACACTTGTACCAAAACCTTAACCTGGTGATTTTGGCCCATAATGTGCCTCTTGAAATTCTCAAAATCCAGCATTTTCTGGTGTTCATTTCTAACGCTGATGCAAAAGTTATTCCCATCCCCACCCCCTCACCCCCCTACTCTCCACTCTGCAGAAGCTTAATGAAATGTAATATCAACGATTGTTTTCCAGAAAACACTTGATCCTTACAAACGTATATATGTGTGTAGCCAATTACTTGGAGTGTAACAGGGGTCTGGCTTTTGTCAACTCCATTATAATCCATCTTTGGCCTCCATTCAATCAAAGGCTTTATTGAACTGTCCATTACTATTAATATTTTCTTACTCTCTCTTTTTCAAATTTGTATTAACATTATTTTCTTTATACTATGTTTGAACTATGTATGATTGTATTCTATGTGCCTTAACAAAGAGATAGATATATATATGTATACAAGAGGCCCAGTGGGCCAGTATCTCTCACCTGGTTTGTAATGCCAAGTAATGTTCTGAATACAGATTCATTATTTCTTTTATGAAGGAATTTAAAGATATTTTTACCTCTAATTTCCCTATTGGGCCCCACTCTTTCTGCTCCAAGGTGTCAGAGCCAAAATTTATACAAACTCTGTTCCCCTTCCCAAGAGGATGTTTCTGGCCAAATTAATCTGGTTACAATCCATGCAGAACTCTATGACTATAGTAGCGTTTTAAAGGATTTACTTCTATTTCCCCTATTGGGCCCCGCTCCTCATGCCCCTGGGGCAAAAATTTATACAAACTCTATTCCCCTTTCCCCAAGATTATTTCTGGTCGAATTCGGTTAAAATCATTGTAGAACTCTATGGCTAGTAGCAATTTAAAGGATTTACCTCTATTACCCCTATTGGGCTCTATTTAGGAAATGTTAACGACGGACGGATGACAGACGCCTTGCCATGGCATAAGCTAACCAGTCCTTCCGACCAGGTGAGCTAACAATCAAACACAAGTCTAACTTTCTACAAAAACAATCAAACACAAGTCTAACTTTCTACAAACGCAACAAGTCTAAAATTTCTTCTGAAATGACCATACTCAGTTTAACACTGATTTTCTACTGATACAGATTTCTTTGATTTGAGGTATAAAGGCTACCAAACAAAAACAACTAATGCTATATAGACATTAAAAAACTACAAAAAGTCAATGGAGCCTTGTGCAAGACTTCAGATTTAAAAATGTGATACCGAGCTTAATTACTGTAAATGTACTTATTTTAGCGGTAGTTTTATTTTATTGATTTGTGCTATCTATGAAGGGCTAATTCATATACAGTGCTAAGTTTGGTAAAACAACAGATAGGGCTAATTTATATCCGTGCTAATAATTTTTAATTTAATGTTTTTCACATTGAAAAGACTGCGCTGAAACAATTTTGAGAGTGTTAACAGTATACTTAATGACATATGAAGATCTATCATAATATCATGGAGTTATTAAAGCAGTTTAAATTGGTGAACAGTGGATGTAGAAGGTAATATACCTGGACAGCTTCAGTAGTCACCTTGCTCTCCTCATGGCTCACTGGTATATCTACCGCCGCAGCTTTAGGTGTGCATGGAGATTGAATGTTCACCTGTGATGGAGAATTACGCTCCGATTGGTCCTCGGCAGATTCCCTCAGACTGCCCGGCGGCATGGGCATGGGAGCTGATCATATAAGATTGAATCAATTAACTAGGTTAGAAGGGTATAGGAGCTGATCATATCAGATTGAATCAATTAACTAGGTTAGAAGGCCATGGGAGCTGATCATATCAGATTGAATCAATTAACTAGGTTAGAAGGCCATGGGAGCTGATCATATAAGATTGAATCAATTAACTAGGTTAGAAGGCCATGGGAGCTGATGATATCAGATTGAATCAATTAACTAGGTTAGAAGGCCATGGGAGCTGATCATATCAGATTGAATCAATTAACTAGGTTAGAAGGGTATAGGAGCTGATCATATCAGATTGAATCAATTAACTAGGTTAGAAGGCCATGGGAGCTGATCATATAAGATTGAATCAATTAACTAGGTTAGAAGGCCATAGGAGCTGATCATATCAGATTGAATCAATTAACTAGGTTAGAAGGCCATGGGAGCTGATCATATAAGATTGAATCAATTAACTAGGTTAGAAGGGTATAGGAGCTGATCATATCAGATTGAATCAATTAATTAGGTTAGAAGGGTATTGGAGCTGATCATATAAGATTGAATCAATTAACTAGGTTAGAAGGCCATGGGAGCTGATGATATCAGATTGAATCAATTAACTAGGTTAGAAGGGTATGGGAGCTGATCATATCAGACTGAATCAATTAACTAGGTTAGAAGGCCATGGGAGCTGATCATATCAGATTGAATCAATTAACTAGGTTAGAAGGCCATGGGAGCTGATGATATCAGATTGAATCAATTAACTAGGTTAGAAGGGTATGGGAGCTGATCATATCAGACTGAATCAATTAACTAGGTTAGAAGGCCATGGGAGCTGATGATATCAGATTGAATCAATTAACTAGGTTAGAAGGGTATGGGAGCTTATCATATCAGACTGAATCAATTAACTAGGTTAGAAGGCCATGGGAGCTGATCATATCAGATTGAATCAATTAACTAGGTTAGAAGGGAATAGGAGCTGATCATATCAGATTGAATCAATTAACTAGGTTAGAAGGGTGTAGGAGCTGATCATATCAGATTGAATCAATTAACTAGGTTAGAAGGGTATGGGAGCTGATCATATCAGACTGAATCAATTAACTAGGTTAGAAGGCCATGGGAGCTGATCATATCAGATTGAATCAATTAACTAGGTTAGAAGGCCATGGGAGCTGATGATATCAGATTGAATCAATTAACTAGGTTAGAAGGGTATGGGAGCTGATCATATCAGACTGAATCAATTAACTAGGTTAGAAGGCCATGGGAGCTGATCATATCAGATTGAATCAATTAACTAGGTTAGAAGGCCATGGGAGCTGATGATATCAGATTGAATTAATTAACTAGGTTAGAAGGGTATGGGAGCTGATCATATCAGACTGAATCAATTAACTAGGTTAGAAGGCCATGGGAGCTGATGATATCAGATTGAATCAATTAACTAGGTTAGAAGGGTATGGGAGCTGATCATATCAGACTGAATCAATTAACTAGGTTAGAAGGCCATGGGAGCTGATCATATCAGATTGAATCAATTAACTAGGTTAGAAGGGAATAGGAGCTGATCATATCAGATTGAATCAATTAACTAGGTTAGAAGGCCATGGGAGCTGATCATATAAGATTGAATCAATTAACTAGGTTAGAAGGCCATGGGAGCTGATCATATCAGATTGAATCAATTATCCAGGTTAGAAGGCCATGGGAGCTGATCATATCAGATTGAATAAATTAACTAGGTTAGAAGGCCATGGGAGTTGATTATATAATACTGAATAAATTAACTAGGTTAGAAGGGTATGGGAGCTGATCATAATTATAAGATTGAGTAAATCAACCAGGTTACAATTTAAATTATGCTAGCTCTTTCAAAAATGCTCAGGGGTCACCAAAAAGACTGAATATAAAGTAAATCAAGTGAAACAGATATAAACAATTATAAGGCTATAATAAAGGAGACCAGGAATACTAGCACTTGTTTGTGATGTTCCAATTACACTTAATCATCATTCCTCCTACCCTAAAAAACAAACATGTGTATGTGTTAAGATCTAAAACTTACCCAGAGTGAAGTCAACATCTCGGTAGTTTTTCTTGTTATAGGTGAAGGTTCGTGTTTTTCGTAGACCAAATGGCAGCTCAGGGAGGCCAAGTGAAATGGACGGTATCCTGGACGGTGTGTCTGTCAAACAAAAGATTAATGTAAACTTTTTCATTTTGGTGCAAAATCACAAAATGTGTAAAATCTTAGGTATTATAACATCTTGTGATCCTCGGATAGAATATCCCTATCCCTCATACCCACATATGAAAGAGTCTTATAATCTATCACTGGAGTCCCTGTGTAGTAGGACTGTGCCTACATATGTTCAAAAAACCCCGATTCTGTTTGGGGTTCCGTAGTGATAGAGAGAAACAACACAGTGAAACATTTACCGAATATTTTATTAACAGGTATAAACCACAATATATTTCTCGAGACAGAAATCCCTAGACATAGAGGCTACCGGAAGGACATACAGTACATAACACAACGTTCACACCTGCCAGGTCAGCCATTGGCTTCGCCTGTGTATAGAGATTACACACACACACGGACACATATTACGAATAGAGCAGAGGAACAACACACCCACCTCATGTGCGGACAAGTCAGGAAATAGACAGAGAGAGAGAAAGAGAGTTTGACCAGCTCACGGAGCTTTGTCCAGACTACTCGAGTGAAACGGAAAGTCAGAATTTATACCGGAAAAAAGACCAATGAGAATAGAGAACAGAAAGTAGCCAAAGAGAAGAGAGATAACAGATTGAAAGTGAAAGTAGAACACAAATAGAAGTAACACTCCTTCCGGTAGCTGTCAAAGATATGTACAACAATATTGAACAAAGACTGCACTCTCGCACCGCCACGGTCGGGTCTACAATCTCACAACTTCCACACCCGGAGGTACACAAATACAACAAATAGCCACTCGGGAGTATGATAATTGTCTTTTATTAGGAGTGATTTGAGTAGTTCTAGACAGCCTTACTCCGATGGTGTGGGTTCAAGGTCAGACCACATGATTTGCATAAAACTATTACCATTGTCTACTGCTCAGAGTGAGTTATTTTAAGCTTTTCACAAACTGACCGCAGTGGACATTTGAATTCAGATCACAGCAATACAAACTACTAGTACCAACTTTCAAGAGAAGATTCAGTTTCAATTGCAGACAAAATAGTCTCTTTAAAGATTTTACACAGAAATTTCAATCATTAAAATGATTAAATTTCCACAACAATGCTGAGAACTGCTTGCTGTGAAATGATTTGAAGTGTAACAGGAGAGGAGAAAATGTAGCGGCAAGACCGGTATAGTTCAGACTATATCGGATTTTTTACCTCCCTATCATTAACACATCAAATTTCCACACCAATGCTGAGAACTGCTTGCTTGATTTGAAGTATAGTTCAGACTATATCGGATTTCTTACCTCCCTATCATTAACACATCAAATTTCCACACCAATGCTGAGAACTGCATGCTTGATTTGAAGTATAGTTCAGACTATATCGGATATCTTACCTCCCTATCATTAACACATCAAATTTCCACACCAATGCTGAGAACTGCTTGCTTGATTTGAAGTATAGTTCAGACTATATCAGATTTTTTACCTCCCTATCATTAACACATCAAATTTCCACACCAATGCTGAGAACTGCTTGCTTGATTTGAAGTATAGTTCAGACTATATCGGATTTCTTACCTCCCTATCATTAACACATCAAATTTCCACACCAATGCTGAGAACTGCTTGCTTGATTTGAAGTATAGTTCAGACTATATCGGATTTCTTACCTCCCTATCATTAACACATCAAATTTCCACACCAATGCTGAGAACTGCTTGCTTGATTTGAAGTATAGTTCAGACTATATCGGATTTCTTACCTCCCTATCATTAACATATTAAATTTCCACACTAATGCAGAGAACTAATGCTGTAAAATGATTTTAAGTATAGTTCAGACTATATCGGATTTCTTACCTCCCTATCATAACATATTAGATTTCCACACCAATGCTGAGAACTTGCTGTGAAATGATATGAAGTATAGTTCAGACTTAATTGGATTTCTTACCTCCAATGGCTGGTAGAGGTTTACGGAATCTTGGAAAATCTTTCATGCCTCCAAAATAGAAGTCTCTGAAGGAACCATAGTCACTGTCGAAGCGCCTGTCATTGGTGCGTTGTGTGTCCGTGACACGCCCAGTCACCTGTCCTTCCTCCTCCTCCTCCTCCTCCTCCTCCTGGATATTCTCCTCATCATCGTCCAGATAGAACACTGGTTTTGTCTCCATGAGATGAGCTTGGCGAAGATGACGTGCCTTAGAGATGTGTAAATTCATCTTTTTCTGCTGCAACAGGTCAGAACTGGCCGTAGACATGTTGGTAGTTACTCTGTCATATGGGGGCAAGAATCTCTCTATAACCTCGTGGAGACGATCTCGGGACATGAAGTCACTAAAATTATATAAAGTATATATAGGGCATGAAGTTAGTAAAATTATATAAAATAGTATAAAATTGTATTATATATGAGACCTTTTAAATTGGCACTCCATTAAAGTCGAGCTCTTCAGATGCTTTGCATGCTGAAGTTAATTATGACAGTTAATTATGGAAATGTGGCTTGTGATTAAAATCAGAAAAGAGAGCAATTAAATATAGGTTATACATGTCGGTCATAGTTAACTGTTATAAGTATGACCAGGACCACATATATAAGGTCATTAGGACTCAAATGGGTCAGGAGTGTAACTGCTTTGACCACTTTTGGCCATGCCCCTCAAGACCCCTGGGGGGCTGGAACCATATAATTCACGATTTTCGATAATGTAAATTGTTTATCGTCGCAAGACAGACGACGGACGACAACGGACAACAGGCGATTAGA
Organism: Argopecten irradians; assembly: GCF_041381155.1. Classification (NCBI taxonomy): domain Eukaryota; kingdom Metazoa; phylum Mollusca; class Bivalvia; order Pectinida; family Pectinidae; genus Argopecten; species Argopecten irradians. Next base: position 51,092,449 of record NC_091137.1, read on the forward strand.
ATAGGTCACTTTACTCATCATCTCAGATGACTAAAAAACCTGAAATGCATAAAACAAAAAATTGAAATGTCATTGACATATAATGGTTTGTTATAATTTGACAACAGAGTTTTTGACTGTCGATGACCAACCCCTGAAAACCCTGTATTCCTCGAACTATTAACCAAGTCCCCAGCAGTTGAAATTACAATTATAACTGCATATAATAAATCACCTTCATCTGAAAGCTTTTTATTATCATTGTTGTCACATCAAAGCTTGATACATTTGACAATCGCTCCTCATCTTGCAGTGCTTTAGTTGTGTGACACATACCATCCACACCATCACTTAGAACCAAGCATACTACACAGGGAGACATCTTACACCATAAGCTGCAGTAATCCCAGCTGGGAAAACCTGCATTTCGTTACTTTGTATTAAATGACAACTTTATCCACATTTTAGAGAAAATGGATGAATTCCAAATATCATCCAGGGCATATCTGTGGGTGATCACTATGACGATTGACTTTACTGTGGTAGAAACGAGAGAATTCCACAGGGTGGCTTCGTAGTGCTTAATGAAAAGATGTAAACAATATAGAAACTCAATCAAAGTCATATATCCCGCTTCACATCAATATTAAATTGCATTACTTTATATAGAAAACTCACTGAAGCAATGATTATATATCAGGATTATATTGTTATCTATTGTTATACATATGTATGTATAGACGTGATTCACAGGACCCAGATTATCATCTGCATTCTTATTGTCTTTCATAATTTAAACTGACACCAACATCTTTCTAAATTCACTTGGAAACGAGTTGTGATTGCATAGCAACTCTGTTATGGTGCAATATACATCTGCATAATACTAGCATTTACAATACATTTACAATACATTTACTCATTTACAATACATTTACAATACATTTACTCATTTACAATACATTTACTCATTTACAATACATTTACTCATTTACAATACATTTACAATACATTTACTCATTTACAATACATTTACTCATTTACAATACATTTACAATACATTTACTCATTTACAATACATTTACAATACATTTACTCATTTACAATACATTTACAATACATTTACTCATTTACAATACATTTACAATACATTTACTCATTTACAATACATTTACAATACATTTACTCATTTACAATACATTTACTCATTAACAATACATTTACTCATTTACAATACATTTACTCATTTACAATACATTTACTCATTTACAATACATTTACAATACATTTACTCATTTGGGGGTATTGTAGAGGTTAGACCAAGAAAACCATTTATCAATGATAATGTAGTAGGTATAAATCATTAATCAAATGGGATGTGGAAACTTAATTAGGTCAGCCTGTCTTACAATATATGTATGGATTGACTGTGGTCACTTTTCATCCTTTTTGTTGGTTTTGTGCACCCATGCATGGTATGCCAGACTAGGGGTCTGCCCTTTGGGTCCCTTTTGCTAGCCAAAGGTCACCTTGGTCCTCTGACAGCTGCTGGCTACATGCACATAGTACAGCATGTGGGGACCTTGGACCCTTGCGACCCCTATGTTATAGGTTAGTGCTCAGTACAGTACAGTCTCCTGAGCACTATGATGGTGTCAAATCATCACCAGGTTCCAGCACCTGTGACAGCTATGTGTGTCCTCAAAGAACAATATTTTCAGTGCAAAGGGCAATAACTCCATAAATTACTGTCGAATCAAGCTGATTTTCAAAATCCTCCGAGATCTTTCCAATGTTAGTCTACATACAAAGTTTCATTAAGCTTGGTTTATATTTACTAAAGTTTTCGCGTTCACAAGGTCCAATATTAATTATTAGTGCAAAGGGCAATAACTCCGTAAATTAACGTTGAATTATACTGATTTTCGAATTCGTCCGAGATCGTTCCAATGTTAGACTACACACAAAGTTTCATTAAGCTCAGTTTATATTTACTTAAGTTATACCGAAATATAAAAACAGGAAGTTGGCCAAGCAGCCATCTTGGAATACCAAAATCTTTACAAAAATGTTTGCATGTTGTTTGCCATCCCTTATAACCCCTATAGACCAATTTTCATTGAGATTAGAGACCGAAACCTGAAAACAGGAAGTGGGCCCTGGCGGCCATCTTGGACTTCCGGTCCCGGAGAAAAAGCCTTTATGCACCATCCCACACCCTATGGAGTATGTCTACCAAGTTTCATGATCATCGGCCGAGTAGTTTCTGAGAAAAGTGTCGGAAACCATTCCGGCGGAAGAAAGTTGAGGAGTAAAAACAATATGTCCCTCACTTCTTTTGGAGGACATAATGATTTTAGGGGTTACAGTTTACAAAAAATAATTCTAGGGGTTACAGTTTACATAAAAATAATTCTAGGGGTTACAATTTACACAAAAAATAATTCTAACGTGACGCTACCCAAATTGGAACACCTTTTGAAGATAAATGTGAAAAACTTTTAACATACGTATCCATGAATCCAGATTTTTCTCTCAACTTTCCACAAAAAGATGCCTTCAGTTTTAATTTCATGATTTGTTTACTTGTCAGCAGTGCATATATTTTGAAATAGAGAATTGAAGCATGTCCGGTCTAGCCCCGTGTTTCAGCAGGTTCGAGTACCCAGAATGGAACATATAGTAAATATAGTTTGATTAAAAAATGTATCAACATCATAAGAAATGTTTGAATTCATTTAAGGAAAGTTCAAACATTTATTAGTTTATTTAAGTCACAAATCTGTCAAATATATCCCATTGTGCATTTGTTTTTCTTGTTTTAAAATATATGGTATTTTTAGAGTTGTCGCACAATGTTGTTTCGCAGATTTTTTCACAATTTCATTATTTTCGTTTTTAAATACAGATGAATAAGCAACTGGAAAGAAAATGACATCTAAAAATTGTCACAGTTACTATTCTGCACCTTAATTTTTGTTAAAGACAGTTATTGGTTGTATAGATTGTAAACTGAAAATTCTGTATCACGAATTTTAAAAGTGTTTCATTCTGGGTAGCGTTCCAATTTGGGAAACGTCATGTTAGGGGTTACAGTTAAAAAAAACAACAAATTCTAGGGGTTAAAATTTACACAAAAAATAATTCTAGGGGTTACAATTCACACAAAAAATAATTCTAGGGGTTACAATTCACAAAAAAAAATAATTCTAGGAGTTACAGTTGACACAAAAAATAATTCTAGGGGTTACAATTTACACAAAAAATAATTCCAGGGGTTACAAGTCACACAAAAAAAATTCTAGGGGTTACAGTTGACACAAAAAATAATTCTAGGGGTTACAATTTACACAAAAAAATAATTCTAGGGGGTACAGTTGACACAAAAAATAATTCTAGTGGTTACAATTTACACAAAAAATAATTCTAAGGGGTACAGTTGACACAAAAAATAATTCTAGGGGTTACAATTTACACAAAAAATAATTCCAGGGGTTACAGTTGACACAAAAAATAATTCTAGGGGTTACAGTTGACACAAAAAATAATTCTAGGGGTTACAATTTACACAAAAAATAATTCTAGGGGTTACAATTTACACAAAAAATAATTCTAGTGGTTACAATTTACACAAAAAATAATTCTAGGGGTTACAGTTGACACAAAAAATAATTCTAGGGGTTACAGTTGACACAAAAAATAATTCTAGGGGTTACAATTTACACAAAAAATAATTCCAGGGGTTACAATTCACACAAAAAATAATTCTAGGGGTTAAAATTCACAAACAAATAATTCTAGGGGTTACAATTCACACAAAAAATAATTCTAGGGGTTACAATTCACAAAAAAAATAATTCTAGAGGTTACAGTTGACACAAAAAATAATTCTATGGGTTACAATTTACACAAAAAATAATTCCAGGGGTTACAATTCACACAAAAAATAATTCTAGGGGTTACAGTTGACACAAAAAATAATTCTAGGGGTTACAATTCACAAAAAAAAATAATTCTAGGGGTTACAATTCACACAAAAAATAATCTAGGGGTTACAATTCACACAAAAAATAATTCCAGGGGTTACAGTTGACACAAAAAATAATTCTAGGGGTTACAATTTACACAAAAAATAATTCTAGGGGTTACAATTTACACAAAAAATAATTCTAGGGGTTACAGTTGACACAAAAAATAATTCCAGGGGTTACAATTTACACAAAAAATAATTCTAGGGGTTACAGTTGACACAAAAATAATTCTAGGGGTTACAATTTACACAAAAAATAATTCTAGGGGTTACAGTTGACACAAAAAATAATTCTAGTGGTTACAATTTACACAAAAAATAATTCCAGGGGTTACAATTTACACAAAAAATAATTCTAGGGGTTACAGTTGACACAAAAAATAATTCTAGGGGTTACAATTTACACAAAAAATAATTCTAGGGGTTACAATTTACACAAAAAATAATTCTAGGGGTTACAATTCACACAAAAAATAATTCCAGGGGTTACAATTCACACAAAAAATAATTCTAGGGGTTACAATTTACATCAAAAAATAATTCTAGAGGTTACAATTTACACAAAAAATAATTCTAGGGGTTACAGTTGACACAAAAAATAATTCTAGGGGTTACAGTTGATACAAAAAATAATTCTAGGGGTTACAGTTGACACAAAAAATAATTCTAGGGTTACAATTTACACAAAAAATAATTCAGTACAGGGGTTACAATTCACACAAAAAATAATTCTAGGGGTTACAGTTGACACAAAAAATAATTCTAGGGGTTACAATTCACAAAAAAAAATAATTCTAGGGGTTACAATTCACACAAAAAATAATTCTAGGGGTTACAATTTACACAAAAAATAATTCCAGGGGTTACAGTTGACACAAAAAATAATTCTAGGGGTTACAATTTACACAAAAAATAATTCTAGGGGTTACAATTTACAAAAAAAATAATTCTAGGGGTTACAGTTGACACAAAAAATAATTCCAGGGGTTACAATTTACACAATAAATAATTCTAGGGGTTACAGTTGACACAAAAATAATTCTAGGGGTTACAATTTACACAAAAAATAATTCTAGGGGTTACAGTTGACACAAAAAATAATTCTAGTGGTTACAATTTACACAAAAAATAATTCCAGGGGTTACAATTTACACAAAAAATAATTCTAGGGGTTACAGTTGACACAAAAAATAATTCTAGGGGTTACAATTTACACAAAAAATAATTCTAGGGGTTACAATTTACACAAAAAATAATTCTAGGGGTTACAATTCACACAAAAAATAATTCCAGGGGTTACAATTCACACAAAAAATAATTCTAGGGGTTACAATTTACATAAAATATAATTCTAGAGGTTACAATTTACACAAAAAATAATTCTAGGGGTAACAGTTGACACAAAAAATAATTCTAGGGGTTACAATTTACACAAAAAATAATTCTAAGGGTTACAGTTGACACAAAAAGTAATTCTAGGGGTGACAGTTGACAAAAAAAATAATTCTAGGGGTTACAATTCACAAAAAAAAATAATTCTAAGGGTTACAATTTACATAAAAAATAATTCTAGGGGTTACAATTTACACAAAAAATAATTCTAGGGGTTACGGTTGATACAAAAAATAATTTCAGGGGTTACAGTTGATACAAAAAATAATTCTAGGGGTTACAGTTGACACAAAAATAATTCTAGGGGTTACGGTTGACACAAAAAATAATTCTAGGGGTTACAGTTGATACAAAAAATAATTCCAGGGGTTACAATTTACACAAAAAATAATTCCAGGGGTTACAATTTACACAAAAAATAATTCTAGGGGTTACAGTTGACACAAAGATTGATTCAAATTAAACAGTGTCCTAAAGCAGAGTTATCAGTAGCATTATAGCAAAAGTGTACTGTAACTTTGGCACATGATTCAGAGCTTTATGATAAGAACATTTAGACTTGCTATTAAATTTAAATTCTGTACAATGAGACCAGGTGTTTCTGTGTTCAATGGCTAACATAAAACTTGATAACCTAGCAGACTGAAATACAGCTGAGCGAAGAAACGTCAGGAAATAACACTGATCATTTTAATGCTTGCCTCCAAGGAATGATTCAACCTTTTCACACAGACACAAGCATATGTTCACATTTCTTACTGAGCAGCTGTATAGAAGTGACATGACAGGTATATGTAGCTTATGTTACCACTGGGGCATAGCAGTCAAGTCTCTTACTGAAGCTAGGAAAGGTCAAACGGTTCAGCGCTTATTCAAGTATTTCATAGGAATAAAAGGAATTTATATATTTCAAATCGTTACTATTGCCAATGTATTCCAATGGTTACTAATGCATTGTTACCAAGGAATGGTTAGCTAGTCAACAGTTGTATCACAATCACTAACTCAATGTTACCAAGGAATGGTTACCTAGTCAACAGTTGTATTACAATCACTAACTCATTGTAACCAAGGAATGGTTACCTAGTCAACACTTGTATTACAATCACTAACTCAATGTTACCAAGGACTGGTTACCTAGTCAACAGTTGTATTACAATCACTAACTCAATGTTACCAAGGAATGGTTACCTAGTCAACAGTTGTATTACAATCACTAACTCAATGTTACCAAGGAATGGTTACCTAGTCAACAGTTGTATTACAATCACTAACTCAATGTTACCAAGGAATGGTTACCTAGTCAACAGTTGTATTACAATCACTAACTCAATGTTACCAAGGAATGGTTACCTAGTCAACAGTTGTATTACAATCACTAACTCAATGTTACCAAGGAATGGTTACCTAGTCAACAGTTGTATTACAATCACTAACTCAATGTTACCAAGGAATGGTTACCTAGTCAACAGTTGTATTACAATCACTAACTCAATGTTACCAAGGAATGGTTACCTAGTCAACAGTTGTATTACAATCACTAACTCAATGTTACCAAGGAATGGTTACCTAGTCAACAATTGTACAATCACTAACTCAATGTTAACATAGAATAAGGAATGGTTACCTAGTCAACAGTTGTATTACAATCACTAACTCAATGTTAACAAGGAATGGTCACATAGTCAACAATGTATACCAATGGTCACATAGTCAACAATGTATACCAATGGTCATACAGTCAACAATGTATACCAATGGTCACATAGTCAACAATGTATACCAATGGTCACATAGTCAACAATGTATACCAATGGTCATACAGTCAACAATGTATACCAATGGTCACATAGTCAACAATGTATACCAATGGTCACATAGTCAACAATGTATACCAATGGTCACATAGTCAACAATGTATACCAATGGTCACATAGTCAACAATGTATACCAATGGTCACATAGTCAACAATGTATACCAATGGTCACATACTCAACAATGTACTCCAATGGTCACATAGTCAACAATGTATTCCAATGGTCACATATCAACAATGTACTCAATGGTCACATAGTCAACAATGTACTCCACATAGTCAACACTCCAATGGTCACATAGTCAACAATGTACTCCAATGGTGACATAGTCAACAATGTATACCAATGGTCACATAGTCAACAATGTACTCCAATGGTCACATAGTCAACAATGTATACCAATGGTCACATAGTCAACAATGTATCCAATGGTCACATAGTCAACAATGTTATTACCAATGGTGACATAGTCAACAATGTATACCAATGGTCACATAGTCAACAATGTATTCCAATGTATCCAATGGTCACATAGTCAACAATGTATACCAATGGTCACATAGTCAACAATGTATACCAATGGTCACATAGTCAACAATGTATACCAATGGTCACATTGTCAACAATGTATACCAATGGTCACATAGTCAGCAATGTATACCAATGGTCACATAGTCAACAATGTATACCAATGGTCACATACTCAACAAAGTATACCAATGGTCACATACTCAACAATGTACTCGAATGGTGACATAGTAAACAATGTATACCAATGGTCACATAGTCAACAATGTACTCCAATGGTCACATAGTCAACAATGTATATCAATGGTCACACAGTCAACAATGTAAACTAATGGTCACATAGTCAACAATGTATACCAATGGTCACATAGTCAACAATGTATACCAATGGTCACATAGTCAACAATGTATACCAATGGTCACATAGTCAACAATGTATACCAATGGTCACATAGTCAACAATGTATACCAATGGTCACATATCAACAATGTACTCCAATGGTCACATAGTCAACAATGTATACCAATGGTCACATAGTCAACAATGTATACCAATGGTCACATAGTCAACAATGTATACCAATGGTCACATAGTCAACAATGTATACCAATGGTCACATAGTCAACAATGTATACCAATGGTCACATACTCAACAATGTACTCCAATGGTCACATAGTCAACAATGTACTCCAATGGTCACATAGTCAACAATGTACTCCAATGGTCACATAGTCAACAATGTACTCCAATGGTCACATAGTCAACAATGTACTCCAATGGTGACATAGTCAACAATGTACTCCAATGGTCACATAGTCAACAATGTATTCCAATGGTCACATAGTCAACAATGACTCCAATGGTGACATAGTCAACAATGTACTCCAATGGTCACATGTCAACATGTACTCAATGGTCACATAGTCAACAATGTATTCCAATGGTCACATAGTCAACAATGTATACCAATGTATTCCAATGGTCACATAGTCAACAATGTACTCCAATGGTCACATAGTCAACAATGTATACCAATGGTCACATAGTCAACAATGTATACCAATGGTCACATAGTCAACAATGTATTCCAATGGTCACATAGTCAACAATGTATACCAATGGTCACATAGTCAACAATGTATACCAATGGTCACATTGTCAACAATGTATACCAATGGTCACATAGTCAGCAATGTATACCAATGGTCACATAGTCAACAATGTATACCAATGGTCACATAGTCAACAATGTATACCAATGGTCACATACTCAACAATGTACTCCAATGGTCACATAGTCAACAATGTACTCCAATGGTGACATAGTCAACAATGTATACCAATGGTCACATAGTCAACAATGTACTCCAATGGTCACATAGTCAACAATGTATATCAATGGTCACACAGTCAACAATGTATTCCAATGGTCACATTGTCAACAATGTATACCAATGGTCACATAGTCAACAATGTATACCAATGGTCACATAGTCAACAATGTACTCCAATGGTCACATAGTCAACAATGTATACCAATAGTCACATAGTCAACAATGTATACCAATGGTCACATAGTCAACAATGTATACCAATGGTCACATACTCAACAATGTACTCCAATGGTCACATAGTCAACAATGTATACTAATAGTCACATAGTCAACAATGTATTCCTGTTGAATGGTCACATAGTCAACAATGTATTCCAATGGTCACATAGTCAACAATGTATACCAATAGTCACATAGTCAACAATGTATTCCTGTTGAATGGTCACATAGTCAACAATGTACTCCAATGGTCACATAGTCAACAATGTATACCAATGGTCACATAGTCAACAATGTATTCCAATGGTCACATAGTCAACAATGTACTCCAATGGTCACATAGTCAACAATGTATTCCAATGTATTCCAATGGTCACATAGTCAACAATGTATTCCAATGGTCACATAGTCAACAATGAACTCAAATGATGATATAGTCAACAATGTACTCCAATGGTCACATTGTCAACAGTGTACTCTAATGGTCACATAGTCAACAATGTATTCCAATGGTCACATAGTCAACAATGTATACCAATGTATTCCAATGGTCACATAGTCAACAATGTACTGCAATGGTCACATAGTCAACAATGTATACCAATGGTCACATAGTCAACAATGTATACCAATGGTCACATAGTCAACAATGTATTCCAATTATGACATAGTCAACAATGTACTCCAATGGTCACATAGTCAACAATGTACTCCAATGGTCACATAGTCAATAATGTATTCCTGTTGAATGGTCACATAGTCAACAATGTACTCCAATGGTCACATAGTCAACAATGTATACCAATGGTCACATAGTCAACAATGTACTCTAATGGTCACATAGTCAACAGTGTATACCAATGGTCACATAGTCAACAATGTACTCCAATGGTCACATAATCAACAATGTATTCCTGTTGAATGGTGACATAGTCATAAATGTACTCCAATGGTCACATAGTCAACAATGTACTCCAAAGGTGACATAGTCAACAATGTACTCTAATGGTGACATAGTCAACAATGTACTCTAATGGTCACATAGTCAACAATGTACTCTAATGGTCACATAGTCAACAGTGTATACCAATGGTCACATAGTCAACAATGTACTCCAATAGTCACATAGTCACCAATGTATTCCAATGGTGACATAGTCAACAATGTACTCCAATGGTGACATAGTCAACAATGTACTCCAATGGTCACATAGTCAACAATGTACTCTAATGGTCACATAGTCAACAGTGTATACCAATGGTCACATAGTCAACAATGTACTCCAATAGTCACATAGTCACCAATGTATTCCAATGGTGACATAGTCAACAATGTACTCCAATGGTCACATAGTCAACAATGTACTCCAATGGTCACATAGTCAACAATGTACTCTAATGGTCACATAGTCAACAATGTATTCCAATGGTCACATAGTCAACAATGTACTCCAATGGTGACATAGTCAATAATGTACTCCAATGGTCACATAGTCAATAGTGTACTCTAATGGTCACAAAGTCAACAATGTATTCCAATGGTCACATAGTCAACAATGTATTCCAGTTGAATGGTCACATAGTCAACAATGTACTCCAATGGTCACATAGTCAACAATGTATTCCTGTTGAATGGTCACATAGTCAACAATGTACTCCAATGGTCACATAGTCAACAATGTATACCAATGATCACATAGTCAACAATGTACTCTAATGGTCACATAGTCAACAGAGTATACAAATGGTCACATAGTCAACAATGTACTCTAATGGTCACATAGTCAACAATGTATTCCAATGGTCACATAGTCAACAATGTATACCAATGGTCACATACTCAACAAAGTATACCAATGGTCACATACTCAACAATGTACTCGAATGGTGACATAGTAAACAATGTATACCAATGGTCACATAGTCAACAATGTACTCCAATGGTCACATAGTCAACAATGTATATCAATGGTCACATAGTCAACAATGTATTCCTGTTGAATGGTCACATAGTCAACAATGTATACCAATGGTCACATAGTCAACAATGTATTCCAAAAGTCACATAGTAAACAATGTATACCAATGGTCACATAGTCAACAATGTATTCCTGTTGAATGGTCACATAGTCAACAATGTATACCATTGGTCACATAGTCAACAATGTATACCAATGGTCACATAGTCAACAATGTATACCAATGGTCACATAGTCAACAATGTATTCCTGTTGAATGGTCACATAGTCAACAATGTATACCAAAAGTCACATAGTCAACAATGTATACCAATGGTCACATAGTCAACAATGTACTCCAATGGTCATATAGTCAACAATGTACCCCAATGGTCACATAGTCAACAATGTATACTAATGGTCACATAGTCAACAACGTATTCCAAAAGTCACATAGTAAACAATGTATTCCTGCTGAATGGTCACATAGTCAACAATGTATACCAATGGTCACATAGTCAACAATGTATACCAATGGTCACATAGTCAACAATGTACTCCAATGGTCACATAGTCAACAATGTATACCAATGGTCACATAGTCAACAATGTATTCCTGTTGAATGGTCACATAGTCAACAATGTACTCCAATAATCACATAGTCAACAATGTATTCCAATGGTCACATAGTCAACAATGTACTCCAATGGTGACATAGTCAACAACGTATACCAATGGTCATATAGTCAACAATGTACTCTAATGGTCACAAAGTCAACAATGTATACCAATGGTCACATAGTCAACAATGTACTCCAATGGTCACATAGTCAACAATGTATTCCTGTTGAATGGTCACGTAGTCAACAATGCATACCAATGGTCACATAGTCAACAATGTATACCAATGGTCACATACTCAACAATGTATACCAATGGTCACATAGTCAACAATGTATACCAATGGTCACATAGTCAACAATGTAAACCAATGGTCACATAGTCAACAATGTATACCAATGGTCACATAGTCAACAATGTATTCCAAAAGTCACATAGTAAACAATGTATTCCTGTTGAATGGTCACATAGTCAACAATGTATACCAATGGTCACATAGTCAACAATGTATTCCAAAAGTCACATAGTAAACAATTGTACTCCAATGGTTACGTACTATCTTCCACAATGAAGCTATCAATGAAGTTATTAAGCAGCTTGTATTCTGTATTTGTATATCACAGAGTTATCTGCCCTTGTGGGTAGGTTTTGATTGTGACGTCATGTGTTTGTGAGCTTAACATCATACTTTTCGGAGAAAACGACGTGAATTGCGCTAAAAAGATAATGACGTAACAATTGATACCTACCTGCAAGGGAGCTAACTCTGTAATATGCAAAGACGGAATTGATAACAGCTCGATCATTGAAGCTTGGTTTGGTGATTAGTGTTAAACCTTTGAGTTAATAGTCTCACAAACTCACCTCTGTTTGGCGTGATCCAACACCTTGACCAGGATATCACGAGGCAGATCAAGCAAATCGTCAATTCTACACAGCAACAAAACCACACAACATACATAAACAACAACAATCCCTTCACCAACGGATGAACATATCATCTAATGCTGCCGTAATTAGTTTTTAGAAAATACGAGAGGCCCATGGGCCTTAATGGTCATCTGACTCTTGGCACAAAACAACATAGCCACAGCATACAGTAATGTCTAACAATTAAGAAAAATACAAGGAACTCCATGGTTGAAGCTGTAAATTTCTGATATTTTATTACATTGGCCTTAAAAGAAGGTCAAGGTCATTCATTTTAACAAACTTGGTAGCCCTTCATCCTAGAATGCTACAGGCCCAAAATCAGTACTCTAAATCTATACGTTATTGACAAGAAATCGATTCAAGATTTTGGACAATATAACTCCTGTCACCTTAAATGAAGGTCAAGGTAATCCATTTTAACAAATTTGCTAGCCCTTCATTTCAGCATTCTACAGACTTAATATCATTAGTCTAGGCCTCTTACTGTATAGTTGCTAATATTCGCGAGTGTTTTAATTCGCTAATTTTGTGGAAACCACCCAAATTCGCGAAATTTAATACTTCGCGAAATTGATCAAATTCATGGTTTAACATATCCTGGTCTATCATATGAATGATGCTGTCAAATGCTACAAAGAAAATTCACAAAAATAAACCCCCGTGAATTAGATCCAGACAGTTAATCACAAATACAGTAGTTATTCACAAGAAATCGTTTATATATTTTAGCCCCTATTTGACCCCTGTGACCTTGAATGTCGGTCAAGGTTACTTATTTGAACAAACTTGGCAGCCCTTTATTTCATCATTCCACAAGTCAAATTTGAGGTCTCTTATAAATTAAGGCCTAAGTTATTCACAAGAAATCGTTAAAAGATTTTTAGCCTATTTGACCCCTGTGACCTTGAATGAAGGTCAAGGTCATTTATTGAACATATTTGGTAGCCCTTCATCCCAGCATGCTACAGGCCAAATGTCAGTACCCTAGGCCTTTTGGTTATTGAGAAGAAGTCGTTTGAATGAAAAGTTTACACATGGCGGACGGCTGACAGTGCAAGGAGCACGACGACAGACGGAACATGATGAGTATAAGTCATCCTGACCCTTCGGGTCAGATAACCTAATAACAGCGTAAGTATGTAGGCATTTCTTTGCATTTAAGCAGATTTGTACTATTTCAATAGGAACAGTTGAAGGGAGACAACCCTTAACCATAATAAGCTCTGTGAGTAAATTGCAATTTCCCTTAACCATTTTATAACACTAACAGGCACATTAAAACACAAGGTACATTTATAATTATAAGCACCAATTACACTGACAAAGGCTTTTACATTTTCTTAGTAAATCTGTAATTGATTTGATGAGGTATATATGATGATGCCATTGGTAACCATTGGTAACCAGTACCTACCCATCTGTGTCGAGAGCGGTCCTGCCATGGGCAGAGTTCCCAATGCTGGAGTATGGAGTACGACGATTATAATAGCTGTATGTTGGGGATGTCACAGCACGCTTTTTCTGTAAATAACCATACAAATGGCTAAAGACTTAATGTTTAATTGACAATATGACCTACTGGTGTTTCTCTATATTTTTAGATGAAAAGTTGTCTGATCAATTTATGTCAGTGAGAACTAAACATTTTAATATCAAAGGTAATATGTTTGAAATCTGAACAATTGTACTTGAAGTAATTAACACATGTTTCATGTGTTTAAACTTTTTTTTAATTTCCACACATTTCATGATGCAAGCAAAGCTAGGATAAAAAGCACATGAAAAGCCAGGGAGAGTAATGGTTACCTCGATACAACAAAATTATATAAAAAAGATACAAATTAATTTTATAAAGATAGAAGACTACAGTATGCTGTTGATGATTGATTAACATGACAGACGATACTTTAGGATACCGTCGCCTAGACAATGAAATACATGTATAAGTTTAGTTGTCATTACAATCAACATCAAACATCAATTAAGTTGTACAAGTGTATTAAATGATACGAGGGCTTTGTGTCCAGCACCACGCTATCACTGCCTATACACACAAACCATCAACAGTGAACTATGGAATTTACAACACATTCTAACTAGTATGGCTTCATGATGCATTAACATACAACAAACTACAGAAAACAATCAGCTTAAGGTGAGAAAATTATTTCTTTAAATTTAAAAAGGAATATTAAAAATTCTCACCATCTATGTTGTATTCCATATTGTATTCCATAACTTTTAATACAAAATCAAGTAATTGGAATGATGTTTTACACAGATAAATGAGTAAACTAAATGGATTAATAATTACAAAGTGATTGGGGGGATACACATTCCAACCAAAAATGTCAAAGTAGGGCAACATTTCTACACATGCATTGAATTAAATTTAGGTTTAACTGCAAGACGAAAGGTGGTTGTGCAAAATGTGCAATTTAACTAAATACTAAAAGGAAATGAAATAATTCTCTTTTTGTGTGTAAAGAGTTAGAACTGACTACAGAATTCTATGTCCAGGTAAGTTGAAAGCATGTCTCCATATTAGGCATTAAACTATATAATATGAGGAGGGATACAGGGAGTTAGGTATATAGGTATATATATACACAGGTCTACCTTCAATACCGGCCAGCTCTCAGCCTGAAATCACACATGTATAGTAATATGTAACATACAAATGATCATCATCTTCTACTGTTAGTAAAAATAAGATAATATACATTACAGCTACCACAGATACAAACTAAAACCTTAACATTAGTCAGGGATCTTGGCGTCCACCAAAGAATGATCTGTCTGATAATGTAAAGAGGGATCCTTTCTCTGCATTTCACACTTCAGCTACTGTATAAACTACAAATGTAATTTGAGAAAGTTCCCTTCAGTACATTCTGACAAATAATCTGGTATAACAAACTTCAACTATCAAAATCAAACATGGCGGCCTGGCAGCCATTTTGTTGATGGATTGATTTCAAAATACAATATGCAAAATATATGGCCCATGTGGAGCCTATAATATATATACATATGAAATTTGAGACAGATTACTTAATCAGTACCTTCTGAGAAATAGTGGTAACAAATTTCAGTTATCAAAATCCAAAATGGATGCCTGTCAGCCATCTTATTGACCCTAATTGGTCCCTAAATGCAATAGGCACAACTAGGGTCAAAAGGGAACCTATATGACATTTTAGACAGATTATTTCAATATTTTCTGAGAAATAGCATTTACTGTTACAGTAACAAACTTCAACTATCAAAATCCAAGATGGTGGCCTGTCGGCCATCTTGTTAACTGATCGGTCCCAAAATGCAATATGCAAAACTAGGGACCTAGGGGATTTAACTTATAAAGATTCCTTCAGTACTTTCTGAGAAATGGTGGTAACAAGAAATGTCAATGATGAAAGGACGAACGGACGGACAACGGACGAAAGGCAATTTGAATAGAACACCATCTGATGATGTTGGTATAAAAAATCATCTGTCAAAAGAAAAAATAAAATATAAAATCTTGTGATTTACTAATTTGAAGTCCATTTATTAAGTGACCAATGTGTTGGCTGTAAAAAAAATCACTATATTACACGAGTTACAGATCACAGTACATATAATACACCTAAACTGATATTCTGGTCGCTATAAGTACTCTTTATTTTGATTTAATTCAGAATCAATCATTATCTCAAACATTTATCTTTTAAATAAACTTACTTCCTTACAGCTTACCCAAAACACTGTAATTCAAGAGGTTTATTTCCTTTAAATAGATATTATCAAAATTGCTGACATTTTATCTACACAGTAATTTTACAGATTTGCTATCTCTATCTTATAGCTCCATGTAAACTGTAACTTGTTGTATCTAATATGAATATTTTCCTGATTTTTCTTTCAATTTTCTATTTAAAGTGAATAGTCGGGCAAAGGAAGGCTAAAGTCAGTAAAATGGTGTTAATATATCCAGTATAATTTATCATGAAATAGATAAAAATAAAATTTCCCGTCAAAATCCCTCTGCATGCGAAGAATTAATTTATCTGATAGGAATCCTAAAATGTCCTCCTGGCTGGCTATGTCCGTGTTGTAGCCTCACTTCCAAAGAGTAAGGCAAATTTATTTTTAGAACTATGCTAAAGGATCCTTTACATGGGGCTTTTCCATAATTTCACTGGTGAAAACTGGACAACATAAGCAGAACTTGAACGCCGTTTAGATATGTAAGGACTTTTGGAAGGCCAATGAACACATTTAGACAAGTTTTCTTTGCCCGACTATTCACTTTAACATGATGTTTACTATACATATCCCTTCCCAGAAGCTCTTCTGTCAACTTATTAAAGTTAGAAACAATGATGAGGTAGAAACCTAGATGAAAAATTAGCGGACACATATTTCAATTAAAATGCAAGGGGCATTTTTTTTTTTTTTAAATTAAAGATCAATTTTATTTCTAAACAGTGAAATATTAATTTGCTCAAGTTTTGTACACCATTTATAAATCTGAAGCAGTGATGGTGTCTAGTTGCTAAATGGAAGGAAGTATGTCATGTGGATAAGAATCTAGTTATTATGATGGTCAGTATAAAGGTGATCTACTGGTTTAGTGTTACAGTGATGATAGAAAAGTGGAGCTTATTACCCTTTCTGTTGCCTGGAATTAACAATAAGTGTAAACATTCACCATGGCCAACATTCATCAGGAGCAATTTTCACATTCAACATAGGCCAACATTCACCAGGAGCAATTTTCACATTCAACATAGGCCAACATTCACCAGGAGCAATTTTCACATTCAACATAGGCCAACATTCACCATTGGCCAACATTATGATTCACGGTGCCCATGTGCCAACATTCACATTCATCATGGGCCAACATTCACGTTCACAATGGGCCAATATCATCATTCACTAAGGGCCAACATTATTGTTCCCATGGGCCAACATTCACTTTCACCATTGTCCAACATTATCATTTAGTAAGGCCAACATTATTGTTCCCATGGGCCAACATTCACATTCACCATGGGCCAACATTATCATTCACTAAGGGCCAACATTGTTGTTAATCAGTCAATCAATTAATTAGGCATAAAACACATACCAGCAATTGTCAGTGAAACAGCAATTTCAAACAATCAAACAAAATTATTTCCAGATTTACAAAATTTGTGTGTGTAATTATCTCCTACACACGTTATTCTACATTCAGTGACCATTTTCATATCAATTTAAATATCTCAAAAACTGCAAATTAATATTCCTCAAAATATACATAACCAACACTGTAATAATTAGCATCATTATATCACAATCGCAAATGTGCATCTTGAAATCCCCCAAAACTTAATTGGCTTATCCCACAAGACCTTTATTTCTGGTCTTTATCTAATTAGTTGACTATCTCACAAAACATATTTCTTTATATCTAACTGCATCTTAAGGTTCATCTTAATTATCTAACAATTAGATATGTCTATCTTAAATCTTAGTTGTAGGATATTTCATCTTAGTAATTCAACATTTAGGCATGTCTAAATTAAAGCTTACTTGTAGGATATTTCATCTTACAAGATTTTTACCATGATTTTATAAAATCACGTAGTTACAACTATAAATTGTTCTTCTACTATTGTACTTAGTAAATGTATGATAAAACACTGATCAGGATAATGGCTACTGTAGATGGTACATAATTGTCACCTTTTTTTTCTCACTCCCACAAGTAAGATTTAAGATGAATGAACATTAATATGAAAACAAGACATTACTGAGTGATGAACTTACAGATCTAGCCTGCATGTAGCGCTCATACTCATAATGTTGTGGGATCATATCCTCTGTCATGTCCTTGACAAGCACCTTCCTTGAGGCATTCATTTGACTTAATGATCTGTAAAGTAAATGGTCTAGTTTATGGTAGTTGTATACAGTAACGACTGTCTCTATATAAGAGCCCCTCCCCATCATCTCTCTAATAACCCCACCCTCCATATTTGAATCTCCTACCAGTAAAGGAGTCTCTCCTTCTATAAGAGCCCAACCTCCTATAAGACCCCTCCCCCATGAGACTTCTCCTCCCCCATCAGACACCTCTTCCATCAGACCCTCCACCCCCGGTATACGATCTCTTCCTCCATGATACCCTTCTCCCATAAGACCCCTCCTCCACGAGACCCCTTCACCCATGATACCCCCTATAAGACCTCTTTCCCCATGATATCCCTCCCTCTATGATACCCTTCCTCCATGATACCCCTCCCCATGAGACCCCTCCCTCATGCGACCCCTCCGTCTATGATTCCCTTCCTCCATGAGACCCCTCCACATATAATACCCTTCCTCCATGAGACCCCTCCCCATATGATACCCCTCCTCCATGATACCCCTCCTCCATGATACCCCTCCCCCTATGATACCCCTCCCCATGATACCCCTCCCCTATGATACCCCTTCCCCATGATACCCCTCCTCCATGATACCCCTCCACATATAATACCCTTCCTCCATGAGACCCCTCCCCATATGATACCCCTCCTCCATGATACCCCTCCCCTATGATACCCCTCCCCTATGATACCCCTCCCCTATGATACCCCTCCCCTATGATACCCCTTCCCCATGATACCCCTCCTCCATGATACCCCTCCCCCTATGATACCCCTCCCCATGATACCCCTCCATCATGAGACCCCTCCACCCATGATACCCCTGCTCCATGCGACCCCTCCGTCTTTGATTTCCTTCCTCCATGAGACCCCTCCACATATGAAACCCTTCCTCCATGAGACCCCTCCCCCTATGATACCCCTCCCCATGATACCCCTCCATCATGAGACCCCTCCACCCATGATACCCCTCCGTCTTTGATTTCCTTCCTCCATGAGACCCCTCCACATATGATACCCTTCCTCCATGAGACCCCTCCCTCTATGATACCCCTCCTCCATGAGACCCCCATATGATACCCCTCCCTCCATGATACCCCTCCCTCCATGAGACCCCCATATGATACCCCTCCTCCATGAGACCCCTCACTCTATGATACCCCTCTTCGATGAGACCCCAATATGATACCCCTCCTCCATGAGACCCCTCCCTCTATGATACCCCTCCTCTATGATACCCCTCCTCCATGATACCCCTCCTCCATGAGACCCCTCCCTCTAAGAGACCCCTCCACATATGATACCTCTTCCATGAGACCCCTCACTCTATGATACCCCTCTTCGATGAGACCCCAATATATGATACCCCTCCTCCATGAGACCCCTCCCTCTATGATATCCCTCCGTCTATGATACCCCTCCTCCATGATACCCCTCCATCTATGATACCCCTCCTACATGAGACCCCTCCCTCCATGAGACCCCTCCCCTATGATAACCCTCCCTCCATGATACCCCTCCCTCCATGAGACCCCCATATGATACCCCTCCTCTATGAGACCTCTCCCTCTATGATACCCCTCCTCCATGATACCCCTCCATCTATGATACCCCTCCTACATGAGACCCCTCCCTCCATGAGACCCCCCCCCCCTATGATACCCTTCCCTCCATGATACCCCTCCCTCCATGAGACCCCCATATGATACCCCTCCTCTATGGGACCTCTCCCTCTATGATACCCCTCCTCCATGATACCCCTCCATCTATGATACCCCTCCTACTCATGAGACCCCTCCCTCCATGAGACCCCTCCCCTATGATAACCCTCCCTCCATGATACCCCTCCTCCATGAGACCCCCATATGATACCCCTCCTCTATGAGACCTCTCCCTCTATGATACCCCTCCTCCATGATACCCCTCCATCTATGATACCCCTCCTACATGAGACCCCTCCCTCCATGAGACCCCTCCCCTATGATACCCTTCCCTCCATGATACCCCTCCCTCCATGAGACCCCCATATGATACCCCTCCTCTATGGGACCTCTCCCTCTATGATACCCTTTCTCCATGATACCCCTCCATCTATGATACCCCTCCTACATGAGACCCCTCCCTCCATGAGACCCCTCCCCTATGATACCCCTCCCTCCATGATACCCCTCCCTCCATGAGACCCCCATATGATACCCCTCCTCTATGAGACCTCTACCCTCTATGATACCCCTCCTCCATGAGACCCCTCCCTCCATGATACCCCTCCTCCATGAGACCCCCATATGATATCCCTCCCTCTATGATACCCCTCCCCTATGATACCCCTCCTCTAAGGTACCCCTCCCTCCATGATACATTTCCCTCCATGAGACCCCCATATGATACCCCTCCCCTATGAGTCCCCTCCCCTATGATACCCCTCCCTCCATAATACCCCTCCCTCTATGATACCCCTCCCTCTATGATACCCCTCCCTCCATGATACCCCTCCCTCTATGATATC
Organism: Argopecten irradians; assembly: GCF_041381155.1. Classification (NCBI taxonomy): domain Eukaryota; kingdom Metazoa; phylum Mollusca; class Bivalvia; order Pectinida; family Pectinidae; genus Argopecten; species Argopecten irradians. Next base: position 51,113,669 of record NC_091137.1, read on the forward strand.
CCTCCCTCTATGATACCCCTCCTACATGAGACCCCTCCCTCCATGAGACCCCTCCCCTATGATACCCCTCCCTCCATGATACCCCTCCCTCCATGAGACCCCCATATGATACCCCTCCTCTATGAGACCTCTCCCTCTATGATACCCCTCCTCCATGATACCCCTCCCTCTATGATACCCTCCTCCATGAGACCCCCCTTCCTCCATGATACCCCCCCTCCTCCATGAGACCCCTTCCTCCATGATACCCCTCCTCCATGAGACCCCCATATGATACCCCTCCCTCCATGATACCCCTCCCTCCATGAGACCCCCATATGATACCCCTCCTCCATGAGACCCCTCCCTCTATGATACCCCTCCTCCATGAGACCCCCATATGATACCCCTCCCTCCATGAGACCCCTCCCTCCATGATACCCCTCCCTCTATGATACCCCTCCCCTATGATACCCCTCCCCTATGAGACCCCCCCCCCTATGAGACCCCTCTCTCCATAATACCCCTCCCCTATGATACCCCTCCCCTATGATACCCCTCCCTCCATGAGACCCCCATATGATACCCCTCCCTCTATGAAACCTCTCCCTCTATGATACCCCTCCTCCATGAGTCCCCTCCCTCTATGATACCTCTCCTCCATGAGACCCCTCAATCCATGATACCCCCTCCTCCATGAAACCCCCATATGATACCCTTCCCTCCATGATACCCTCCCTCCATGAGACCCCCATATGATACCCCTCCTCTATGAGACTTCTCCCTCTATGATACCCTCCTCCATGAGACCCCTCCCTCTATGATACCCCTCCTCCATGAGACCCCTCCCTCTATGATACCCCTCCCTCCATGAGACCCCATATGATACCCCCTCCTCCATGATACCTCCCATGACCTCCCTCTATGATACCCCTCCTCCATGAGACCCCCATATGATACCCCTCCCTCCATGAGACCCCTCCCCTCTATGATATCCCTCCGTCTATGATACCCCTCCTCTATGATACCCCTCCCCTATGATACCCTCCCCTATGATACCCCTCCCATCCCTCATGATACCCTCCCTCCATGATACCCCTCCCTCCATGATACCCCCTCCTCCATGAGACCCCCCATATGATACCCCTCCCCTATGATACCCCTCCCCTACCCCCCCTATGAGACCCCCCTATGAACCCTCCCCTATGATACCCCTCCCTCCATGATACCCCTCCCTCCATGATACCCCTCCCTCCATGAGACCCTCCCCCATATGATACCCCTCCCCTATGATACCCCTCCCCTATGAGACCCCTCCCCTATGATACCCCTCCCTCCATGATACCCCTCCCTCCATGATACCCTCCCCCATGAGACCCCCATATGATACCCCTACCCTCCTCTATGATACCCCTCCTCCATGAGCCCCTCCCTCTATGATACCCCTCCTCCATGAGACCCCTCCCTCCATGATACCCCTCCTCCATGAACCCCCCATATGATACCCCTCCCTCCATGATACCCCCCCCCATGAGACCCCCATATGATACCCCCTCTCTATGAGACCCCTCCCTCTATGATCCCCTCCTCCATGAGACCCCTCCCTCTATGATACCCCTCCTCCATGAGACCCCCCTATGATACCCCTCCCCTATGATACCCCTCCCCTATGATACCCCTCCCCTATGATACCCTCCCCTATGATACCCCTCCCCTATGATACCCCTCCCCATGATACCCCTCCCCTATGATACCCCTCCCCTATGAAACCTCCTCCCCTATGATACCCCTCCCCTATGATACCCCTCCCCTATGAACCCCCCTGATACCCCTCCCATGATACCCCTCCCTATGAACCCCCCCTATGATACCCCTCCCCTATGATACCCCTCCCCTATGATACCCCTCCCCTATGATACCCCTCCCCTATGATACCCCTCCCCTATGATACCCCTCCCCTATGATACCCCTCCCCTATGATACCCCTCCCCTATGATACCCCTCCCCTATGATACCCCTCCCCTATGATACCCCTCCCCTATGATACCCCTCCCCTATGATACCCTCCCCTATGATACCCCTCCCCTATGATACCCTCCCCTATGATACCCCTCCTAGATACCCCTATGATACCCCTCCCCTATGATACCCCTCCCTATGATACCCCTCCCCTATGATACCCCCCCCTATGATACCCCCCCCTATGATACCCTCCCCTATGATACCCTCCCCTATGATACCCCTCCCCTATGATACCCCTCCCCTATGATACCCCTCCCCTATGATACCCCTCCCCTATGATACCCCTCCCCTATGATACCCCTCCCCTATGATACCCCTCCCCTATGATACCCCTCCCCTATGATACCCCTCCCCTATGATACCCCTCCCCTATGATACCCCTCCCCCTATGATACCCCTCCCCTATGATACCCCTCCCCTATGATACCCCTCCCCTATGATACCCCTCCCCTATGATACCCCTCCCCTATGATACCCCTCCCCTATGATACCCCTCCCTATGATACCCCCCCTATGATACCCCTCCCTATGATACCCTCCCCTATGATACCCCTCCCCTATGATACCCCCTCCCCTATGATACCCCTCCCCTATGATACCCCTCCCCTATGATACCCCTCCCCTATGATACCCCTCCCCTATGATACCCCCCCCTATGATCCCCTCCCCTATGATACCCCTCCCCTATGATACCCCTCCCCTATGATACCCCTCCCCTATGATACCCCTCCCCTATGATACCCCTCCCCTATGATACCCTCCCCTATGATACCCCTCCCCTATGATACCCCTCCCCTATGATACCCCTCCCCTATGATACCCCTCCCCTATGATACCCCCCTGTCCCTATGATACCCCTCCCCTATGATACCCCTCCCCTATGATACCCCTCCCCTATGATACCCCTCCCCTATGATACCCCTCCCCTATGATACCCCTCCCCTATGATACCCTCCCCTATGATACCCCTCCCCTATGATCCCCCTCCCCTATGATACCCCTCCCCTATGATACCCCTCCCTATGATACCCTCCCTATGATACCCCTCCCCTATGATACCCTCCCCTATGATACCCCTCCCCTATGATACCCCTCCCCTATGATACCCCTCCCCTATGATACCCCTCCCCTATGATACCCCTCCCCTATGATACCCCTCCCCTATGATACCCTCCCCTATGATACCCCTCCCCTATGATACCCCTCCCCTATGATACCCTCCCCTATGATACCCCTCCCCTATGATACCCCTCCCCTATGATACCCTCCCCTATGATACCCCTCCCCTATGATACCCCTCCCCTATGATACCCCTCCCCTATGATACCCCTCCCCTATGATACCCCTCCCCTATGATACCCCTCCCCTATGATACCCCTCCCCTATGATACCCCTCCCCTATGATACCCCTCCCCTATGATACCCCTCCCCCTATGATACCCCTCCCCTATGATACCCCTCCCCTATGATACCCCTCCCCTATGATACCCCTCCCCTATGATACCCCTCCCCTATGATACCCCTCCCCTATGATACCCTCCCCTATGATACCCCTCCCCTATGATACCCCTCCCCTATGATACCCCTCCCCTATGATACCCCTCCCCTATGATACCCCTCCCCTATGATACCCCTCCCCTATGATACCCCTCCCCTATGATACCCCTCCCCTATGATACCCCTCCCCTATGATACCCTCCCCTAGATACCCTCCCCTATGATACCCCTCCCCTATGATACCCCTCCCCTATGATACCCCTCCCTATGATACCCCTCCCCTATGATACCCCTCCCCTATGATACCCCTCCCCTATGATACCCCTCCCCTATGATACCCCTCCCCTATGATACCCCTCCCCTATGATACCCCTCCCCTATGATACCCCTCCCCTATGATACCCCTCCCCTATGATACCCCTCCCCTATGATACCCCTCCCCTATGATACCCCTCCCCTATGATACCCCTCCCCTATGATACCCCTCCCCTATGATACCCCTCCCCCTATGATACCCCTCCCCTATGATACCCCTCCCCTATGATACCCTCCCTATGATACCCCTCCCCATGATACCCCTCCCCTATGATACCCCTCTCCCTATGATACCCCTCCCCTATGATACCCCTCCCCATATGATACCCCTCCCCATGATACCCCTCCCCTATGATACCCCTCCCTATGATACCCCTCCCCTATGATACCCCTCCCCTATGATACCCCTCCCCTATGATACCCCTCCAGTATATACCCCTCCCCTATGATACCCCTCCCCTATGATACCCCTCCCCTATGATACCCCCCCTATGATACCCCTCCCCTATGATACCCTCCCCTATGATACCCCTCCCCTATGATACCCTCCCCTATGATACCCCTCCCCCATGTACCCCCCCTATGATACCCTCCCCCTATGATACCCCTCCCCTATGATACCCCTCCTCCATGATACCCCTCCTCCTATGATACCCCTCCTCCATGATACCCCTCCCCTATGATACCCCTCCCCTATGATACCCCTCCCCTATGATACCCTTCCCCTATGATACCCCTCCCTATGATACCCCTCCTCCATGATACCCCTTCCCCTATGATTCCCTCTAAAAGAGTCCTTTCCTCTAAAAGTGTCCCTTCCTTAAAGAGTCCCTCCCCATAAAAGAGCTCCTCCCCTTACAACAGTTCACCTCCTAAGCAGCCCCTCCCCTGATAAGAGTCATTCCTCTAAAAGAGTCCCACCTTTTAAAACAGCCCCCCTCCTCCCCCCTCCCCCTAAAAAGTCTCCCTCCTAAAACAAGCTATACCCCTACAAAAGCCCAGATAGGAACTAGAGACCCAGAGTTAGAGGACTATAATGTTGATATGTCTTAAGGATGTATTCTTCTGAGGTTTCAGTCCCGTTGAAGTCTCGTTTCGACAAAGATCAAAGAAGTTATGAGATTTTCAAATACAATTTATCAATATCTGTAGCAAGTGGCCAGTTGCAAATTTTGTTAAAAAAATACAGTTCTAACTTTAGCAGATTTTTTTATACGGGGATTTTAAGAAATGGCCCATTTGGCAGCCATTTTGAAATTGTGTCTTTTTTCGCTTCAAGTAGAGCCACAGTTTTACCATTTTTTACTGAAATTGTTTTTACTTAAATCATCACTGCACCAGCATTTTTAGCTGTATTGAGTTAATTTTTGCTGTAAATCTTTACTTTGTTCGTGATAATTAAAATATTGAGCATTAATGTATGAAATGATTCACTTTTTTCACTTTATTTTTACATTTAATGGTAATTTGAGCACTTTTAATTTTTACTCTAAAATACTGAAAAATAACAAATATTCAAGTGGGGCAAAAAAGTAAGCACACGGACCCCCCATTTTTCTGCCTGATTCTGAAAGAACAACCCTTTTCCTATTGATATGCAAAATATTAACGAAAGTTTAATACCAGAACTTTTTCTATAAAGGGTAAGATTTGGCAAAAATGGCTGAAAATGGTGCATTTTGTAGCTCAAAATTAAGGGGTAGGGGTAGCATATCTTGTTATTCTGAGAAAAAATATCAGTCTTTTTGTTCAAAACTGGTATATCTTAAAAGCAGACTACTGGGAAATAAATTCTACAAACATAAATACATATCAAACACCTCATTAGGAAATTATGGCTTTAATATCTTGTGTATATGGTCAAAACAGCAAAATTCCCATAAAATCCAATATTTTGTCAACTAGGTATCTTTGAGTGACAGTAGCTCAAAAACGAGCACATGGACATATGTTTTTTCTTTCATTTTCTTTCATGGTATGAACTCCTCTTTCCAAAAATCTATATGAGAAAAAAAGTTTAATACAAGAAAATTTTGACTTCTCAGAGGAGTACATCCTTAAGTGGCCTATATATCAAAGACAAGCTTACTGTTGGTCGGTAGATTTTTCACTGCGAGGCGTCCTGGCGTTAGGGACCCATACATAGTACTGTTTAGCAATAAAGGTATCATCCCAAGTACTATTTAAGTCCTCTAAGTCAAACACCTCCTGGACCTCGACAAACTTCAGATTACGGCGATTCCGCTGTTCTTGTTGTCGCTGTTGTTTAGAGCGTGGGTTTATGGAGTTGATGACGGGTGTGCTGGCAGGGGCTGTTAGTCGCAGACCAGTACTAAAAGGGGAGACAACTAAAGTAAATAACAGCTACATGCTATTAAACAAGCATAATTCTTAGTTTAAAAATTTCTTGTAAGTTAAAACTCCTATCATATAACCTCATAATATATAGACATATAAACATATGTTATTAATATAAATTGAATGTTGATATAAAAATTAATTACATCAGTAATTAAGTAATCATTTTATTTTTATTTCAATTAAATGTTTTTTTATAAGAAATGGATGAATGGACAATAATCAATGCCAAAAATAAACAGACATCTTTAACATTATTTTACATCATACTGATGAGAACAAAATTTTCTTTTTCTGCATTTATGTATGCTTATCGAATGTTTAAGGTTCACGTACACATAACACATGCACATAATTCAGTTTAGGTTAATTATCACTTAATAGTACATACAGTATAAAATAAGTGCAGCATATATATATATACATATCTTTGTAGTTTTAATAAAATCACCACCCATAAGTAAAAAAAATGAAAAAATGTTAGAAAACGTCCATGAAAACAGCATATAAACCTGTGTCCAACAAATGATTGCTGTTATAAACCTGACGTTCTTCATAAGGCCAATAATAAATATCACTATGTTTCTGGTCACCACAGTGCTTGGGGTAAACTTGACATTTATAAGGCCAATGATAAATATTACTATGTTTCTAGTCACCACAGTGGTTGGGGTAAACTCGACATTTATAAGGCCAATGATAAATATTACTAGTGTAGCCGGATTGGACTGGGTCGATCACCGGTGACCAGGTAGCTCAGTCGGTAGAGCACTCGGCTAGTATTCTGAGGGTCCCGGGTTCGAATCCCGGTCTGGCCGCTACATTTTCTCCTCTCCTGTTACAAAATTGGCGCCCAACTAAATAACCCACGGTGGTGGTGTTTGGAAGGGTCTCGTATGTCTTCGAGGGCGAAGACTTTGAGAAAGGAGGGAGGAGTGTAGCGGGATTGGACTGGGTCAATCACCGGTGACCAGGTAGCTCAGTCGGTAGAGCACTCGGCTAGTATTCTGAGGGTCCCGGGTTTGAAACCCGGTCTGGCCGCTACATTTTCTCCTCTCCTGTTACACTATGTTTCTGGTCACCACAGTGGTTGGGGTAAACTTGACCTTTATAAGGCCAATGATAAATATTACATGTAATGTTTCCTGTCACCACAGTACATGCTTAGGATAGAAAGTTTATACAGTATAACTTGTCTAAACCGGATATTAACGGGATCAGTAACTTTGTTTGGTTTGTACAGAATATAACTTTTTCATGGTTAGCTGTGATGACGTAGTTCTGAACGACGGACGGCAGATGTCAGAGCTACGACTCCGTCCCATTAACCATAGTATTGCAAATCATCTAATGGTGAAAATTATTCAATTGTATTGTATTGGTGTGAGTCAAGTTTTGCAGTTGAATTAAGTAAGATTTCTAACATAAACTGATCATTCATTTACCCACCTTCATGTCTAAATCATGTTTGTAAGCCCATTTCAATGGCTCTTATCTCTGATACAGTTCACATGGAGTACGCCATAACACTTCTCGTTAAAAAGTATTGTGCTCCAAAATATGGCAAGTTTACCATATAAGAAATGTATATTAAATTTGACTACGACAAAAGTATAATGTCATATTTTTTAACCCTGCCGGGAACAGAATGGTGGCAGGGTATGATTATTCATTCTATGTGAAAAGTATTTACAAATTCATGAACAAGTGAAAAGTTGTCACTATTGTGCCATGTATCAGGTAAATCTCCCATAGATGCCCCATGATTGGACGATAGCTTTGAATCAAACGTGCTTGTTTTTATTGCTCCATGTTGTAAAAACAATGTCGTCGGTTATGCCAAAATTGAATTTGCAGAGAAAGGTATTAAGATTACCAAGATAGGTCTGGTTTTCAGAGTAGATTGGTTTTTGATTATACAGGTTTTAGGTACTATACTGGAATCACACAGTTTAATCAGTTTCAGGTTTAGACAAGGTACATTGTAAATCTGTGCTTGTCAAAATAAGAAGTTTCTCTCCAGGTCCATGTGCGGCCTATTGTGATAATTACTTACCTGAATGTAACCTTCTTGTTTCTTTGAAATATGAATATGAAACCTTTTCAATGTCCCTAGCTATAGATGTTGAGACCTAGCTACTACGTAGTTCTGACACTACATTATGTAGCCTAAACATTAACCTTATCAGTATTCATAATTGATCAATGCTAATTAATTATCATGCTTATTTACATGTAAATGTTACACAGACATGTATGGTATTGGATCGATTTATGTTAAATGGGAGTTTCAAGGTATAAAACATGAAATTGAAGGTAAAAATAACTTTTTCAACAAGACGGAGGAAAATAAGTACATGTCTATATATGGTAGGTTGTTTTATAGACCTGTTAAAGCTTCATGATCATCAAACAAAACAACAAACGACAAAATAAAACTAACAAAACAACAAACAACAAAATAAAACTAACAAAACAACAAACAACAAAATAAAACTAACACCACAATTATTACAAACACAGCAAATCCTGGCCAGGGTTCTCCGAAACTACCATGACATGGTTCACATTTTCTGTGTTCAAAATCTACTATGATTATGCATTTTTTCACTTAAATGGCATACATTTCACCAGTGCAAATACTAAATTTTGAACAATTTATAATATTTTTCTCTTTATTGAATTAGTCCATATATTTTATTGGAAATTAATATAAAATCATTATCTAGACCATTTCTGTCATATGTAAGTCATTTTCATTTTTACCTGTAATTAATTATCTATTGTCAAGTATATCCTAGCTAAAGGTGCCAGAGTTAATCCCTTACTTCCTGGGACAAACAGGAAAGGATTAAGCCTTCAATTATCTCAAACCTTTTACTTTTTTTTTATATGTAGACATGTTAATTGTTTTCTCACTCATTTTTGCCTTGAGAAACACATGTCACTCTATTTTGAGAACTTTGAGTAAAAAGGCAATTGCCACCTGTCACTAGATTTTAGAGTAGGGATATGATTCTTATAAAAAGGAGATACATCAGTTAGTTAGTGAGTAAGAGTTAGTTGGAGAGTTCAGTTAGGAGTATAGAGTCAGAGATTCTTATATTTGGATTTTTCCTCTACTTACTGGATTTTATATGAAGTTTATTACGGATACATAGCATTAATTGACTAATTCATCATGGTGACTTGACTTTCCCCTACGACTTCAACTGTATATATATTTGTGACTATTGTGTATTATCATTGGATTATGTGTAATTTTACCTCTCACTTGCAAATAAACAATCGTATCATATACTATGTGTTAATTGTGCCCCGCTAATTTCCCCCCATCATGACGAACTACTACAACATCAATTCTAACGTGACATGCCCAATTCAACCAGGGCTCCGGTCACATACAGATCATAATGAATTAATTTAAAATGATGAATTTTGCATTTGTACCGTTGAACAAAGTTATAAAACAAACTCCATGATTATGTATTTGGTTGGTTCAAAACTATGTATTCATGTATTCATGGCAGCATGTACATGTATATATGTACAAATTTGTACACTTAATTGAAATTTTGCGATAATAATCATAAGTTTTACTAAATTCCATTGTCTCAATCCACTTTGAATTAAACAAAGTTTGACAGTAATTATACACTAATGTCCCCATATTCAAATTGAGTTGGGATTTCATTGTAAGTGAGTGATTATCTACATACCTGGATCAGGAAATTGTTGATGAAAACTTTATATAATCATATTTCAGTAGAATTCATTCTGCACATTTATCAGCAACACTTGCATTTGCTAGCTTTTTTTTCTCTCTATTTGCATGATCTATGAATTACAATACATACTACATTTGAAAGCTATCTAACTAAATTGACCAGTTGTGGAGAACCCTGTAGCACATATATCTCACCTCTGATATGGTCTAAGGGGAGATAATCATGAAAAGCATGCAGTTACTGTACTAGTAACAAAACAAACTGATGAAATATTTAGAATAAAAAACACAAGTAAAATAAATGTGCTAATTATCTGAATAAGATCTATTAAAAGGAGAAAATAAAGAATTATATAAACCTTTATGCTAGTGTGATAGAGCATGATTGATAATCATAATTTCATTCTTTCATCCTATACAGTTTCTTAATTTATCATCGCAATCCTACTCCCATGAAGGGGCATGCAGCTGTACAAGCTCTTTGGAAGAAGTAGATTGGTTTTACTAGTCTATTTTGATATTGTTGTCCATTACAAGGACATATTCATTTTCAACATATAAATTATTAGAGCATAAAAACAATAGTATCAAAAAAAGAAATTGAAAACATTAATTTGGAAATAAAAAAATCTCACATGTAAATAACATGTGAAACAGAGCACATTTACCCAAATTCTTGACACATTAACATATTGATAACTTTTGTAAATACACCTAAATCTCCTCTAGGAAAACTAGCTACAAGTGGAATAAAAAAGTTCTAAACAAAAAAGGATACATAAAAAAAAAAGACTGACTGGTAATTGTTAAACTACAAATGTAATGTAATAAAACAATTAGAATGAGGCTAGTTGATTTTTTTGTTTATTTTATGTGATTTTGTTATCATGCAAAGATGAAATGGTAGCATGCGGTCATCTATCTATGAAATGTGTGAAATAATTTGGATGATGCTGGTGGTTTTTTTTTTTTTTATTTCATGTGATTTAGTTAATCATGCAAAAAAGATTTCACAAATCAACCTTAACATGCGCCTTATCATGCAAACATTGCACAGATATTGCAGTGTAGTGGGAAGTACTTTACACTAAAGCATCATAATGAGAACGTAATACTCTGTCTTTGTATATTACAGTTATCTCCCTTTTGGGTAGGTATCAATGGTGACATCATAATTTTGCCAGCAAAAATTATGTCATTTTCTCTTAAAAATATTACATTACACACAAATAAAAACTTAAATAAAAAATTAACAAGAGGTTCAGAGGGCTTGTATCGCTCACCTGGTTTAATTAGTAATAATCACAAAATCTTATGCAATTGGAAATAACCCACTTTAGACCCGCCCCCTCAGGCCCCCAAGAAGTCAGCCCCACAATTTGTATAATTTTGAATTCCCACCCTATATGGATACGACCATTGCATTATGAGTGCTATCCAATGCTTATAGTATCAGAGAAGAAATTGTTTATATGGAAATAACCAAATTGACACTTTTGCCCCCGCCCCTCAGTCCCCTGCAGGGTCAGCCCCACCATTTGCACAATTTTGAATCCCCACCCCATAAAAATGCTACAATGCAATATAAAAGCTATCCAATGCTTAGCTTCAGAGAAGAAGTCATTTATATGAAAACAACCAAATTGACCCCTTTTGGCCCTATCCCTCAGACCCCAGGGGTTCAGCCCGGCAATTAATACAATTTTGAGTCACCACCCCATAAGGATGTTACCAATAAAATTGTGTTTTATTCTGACCAGCGGTTATGAAGAAGTTGATTGTTGACGGACAAACGACGAACATTGTGCTAACATATAAGAGCTAACAATCAGTACCTATCAGCAAAGGCAGATAACTCTGATCAAACTAAAATTTCATAAACTCACAGTAACAGTTGGATTTTACCTATTGAAAGAATTGATATTGGTGCTAATGTGGTCTGATCTAATATTGAGATACTTTACCTGGTCTTGGTCATCTGAGAAGGAAGGTTGGGTACAGACGTAGCTCTCACATTACTCGACTGGTTTGTATGGTACAAAGGGAAGTGATCTGCTGGGTCCTCACCGTAATCAGACAACATGTTACACACCTTCACTGTCGGTAAATCTGGCGAGGATTTAATCATATCATCAGATTTTAAAATAAAACAAACACAATTAAATTTATAAGTCAATCTACAAATACAGACATGTGGGCAAATTAATTTCTACAAAATACATGCAGACATGTGGACAAAATTAATTTCTACAAAATACAGACATGTGGGCAAATTAATTCCTACAAAATACAGACATGTGGGCAAATTAATTTCTACAAAATACAGACATGTGGGCAAATTAATTCCAACAAAATACAGACATGTGGGCAAATTAATTCCAACAAAATACAGACATGTGGGCAAATTAATTCCTACAAAATACAGACATGTGGGCAAATTAATTCCAACAAAATACAGACATGTGGGCAAATTAATTTCTGATTGACTATTACAGTATGTGATTTTTTTCTCCTGCTATTCTTAATTATACTTTTTTATTAATTTTTCATACATTTGTAGGATCAAAATTAAAAAAAAATAATAGAAAAAACCCACAAACACATATGAACAAGTTTGCAAATTAAAAATCTTATTTAAAAGAAATTCATAAAAAAAGTTGATAATATCTAACTGTTATTGTTTGACTAAATAATTTCAATACATAATTTTTTTAATTCTTGATTATCAAACTTAAAATTTTAGAGATTACTGACTAAAATGAAATTAAATTCTCAAATAGTTGACAAAAAAAACCCATCAAACGCAAACATTTAAAACAAATTTAAAAATAATAATATGAATAATTTAAGCTCATTGAAGTTAATTGTTCCTAGAGCTGCTTCATAAAAAAGATAGAAACTTTTTATTGCTGCTCTTAATTAACATTACATTTGTTACCAAATATGTAAAATATGAACCAGGTTCAATATAAATATCCCAATAATAGCTTATATTTACTAGATCTGAAAAAAGTCATGTGGTAAGCTGTGCTCTCCAAGGCTTTGCCTTCATGCATACCTGTTTCAATTTCCTCTCGAGGTGGAAGTTTTTCCAGTTTACGAGGGATATTTTTGATGCGTCGATTGTTGGACTGCCAACAGGCTGGGTGTTGGCAAAGAGGACTACATGCAGTTTCATCTTCATGGTAGACCTTCCGTGGTCCATGTGAATTATATTTCAACATCTTTATTTCTTTTTGTTTACCTTTTATCTGCAAGTCAACAAAAACAATATTTAAAACTATGATCTCAATTATATTTTTTATAGAGAAGTTCAATGTTCTAAGAAATGTACTCACCACTTATTATCATTCAAAATGATTATTAATAGAACGAAGAAATAGTAATTAAAACTACTAAAAGAAGGGAAGCCATATGTCAGATAAATCATTCGTCTTGAGGCCTAGGGTAGAAATTTGTAGCAGGATTGGACTGGGTCAATCATCGGTGACCAAGTTAAGTATAGAGCATTCGGCTAGAGTGCTGAAGTCCTATGTTTTAATCCCGGTCTGTACGCTATATCATCTCCTCTCCTGTTACACATTTTTATATTACCACGGTAATCCCTTTCAAAATAACCACAATTGTTTTAAGAATTAATGTACATGTACCATAAATATTGGAAATCACATGTAATAGTACCATGTAACTGTGTTATAAATTGGGAGTAGTGTGGCCGAGTGGTACTGTCACAATTAGGCCTAACAGACAGTATTACCACAAGCCAAATACATTTTGTACATGCACCTTTGGGTTTCAAGTTTTAATCCCATGGAATATGTGGGAAAGATGCGAGGCAGTCTGATTGCAGAATGGTGTTTTTTTCTCAAGGTATAAAAATGCAAGGGCACAACAATTTTTTTTCGTTATGAAGGTTTCGAACATGTTGTGGCGCATTTCTACTTGTGTCAGCTCTCTGCGCTGCCAAAGGTCTTGTAGAGCAAAGCTCTACTAACCATAACATGTGTGTGAGCATATATAGATTCAAATACATTCCAGTACCCAAGGGACTTTGAAATTGTGTCCTGCAGGAAAAGTCTTGCACCTCCATGCAGGCAGCCATGTTTTAATTCTTGTTATCAGCACGATGAGATTTAAAATTTTCTCTATAGACAAAACGTGCCATTAGGATACACTTTGAAATTAATGTAAATAGTTTTAGATAACCACACAAGACAAGAATGACACAATAAATGTACTGGACAAAATGATGTAGATCTACTTTCTTTGTTGTCAAGCACACGTACTTCACCGTCAGCCGTGACGTCATGAATCTTGGTGCCAAAGATGACAGCACATATTCCCTTGCATTTTTGATACATGGCATGTTGCCAATTTTTCCGCCTTTGAGAGAAACAAAATCAAAAGGAAATTTGAATATTTTTTTCTGACCTGTAAATGACGACTGTCAATATATTGTTAGACACAAAACATCCATCAATAGTGTTGAAGAATTGCATTTAACAAAATCAGTTTAAACAGTTTAAATCTCATTCTGAGATTATAATCCTAACTATATTTACATTTTATACTTGTAGCTGCATGTGTTCTTCCGAGGCTTTGCCTAAATTCATATTAAAATTACCGCTAAATGGTTACAAAATACAAATTTTTATAGAAATAATACTGGTCAGCAACCAATTCTCGCCAAGTACCAATTCTCGTCATCGCATATGTGTATTTGTATGATTCCACTCGAATTTTCAAGCAATATTTTGTGGAAACCTGCATATAATATGTTAGCGTCTTCTATCAGAATATGAAATTATTTATGAAAATTCATGTGTAACCATTCAAATACACATGCGATGGCGAGAATTGGCACTTTGAAAAGAATATTGGTCGCCTGCCAGTATGTTTATTAATAATAAAAATTTTCACAATAAATAGTGTTTTGGGCAGTTTTTATGTGGTTTTTGGGTGTATTTGGGTAAATCGTCGTACCCATGTTGACGTTTACAAGAATTAAAAAAAAAATCATTGAAAAATGAACCCGACCGGTCTCTCTAAGTTTTCGATTCATGGATTAGACTCCATGTTTACAAAATCTGAACTGTCTAGAGAAAATATCCGGTGAACATTCACAGTTGCTGACGATAATGTAATTTAAACTTATGCTATATATATTCTTACTTATTTCATAATCCGTCAGAAAGTCCATTGCAAGGTGTTATCGACGTATAAGGTTTTTTTATAAGCCAAACTACACTACATGATTATCTTCTAATTGATCACAGTCGCCATTTTGAAACAACTTCTTGGCAACTTGATGGTACCGCAGTAAATAATAAAAACCTAAATTTTATGAAAAGATAAAAACAAAAATCGTATAAGTTAGCCAAACAAATATATATTAGAATAATCTATAACATTGAAGATATTATTATTTTCTGAATATACATTTCGCCATTATTCATTTTGTATTCTGTGCGGATAACCCGGAAGTGATTGGCCTGTCGGAAATTGATTTTTGGTGTCTGGTTAATGGATGTAGAACGCTGAGCGCTTCAAGATGAAAAAGTTTGCAGCAGACGCAGGCACACTATTTAACAGAGCAGTACAGGTATTGAATGATAGATTCTATATTCTTCCGTGAGGGTAGATACTAATTTCTTTCTCACAATATCACCAATATCGTTCACGCCCCCTCAGTCTGTCAATATTCTGACTCAGGATCTCAAGGATTGCCTTCCTCCACAAGGAGCTGTCTAGGCTTATATGCCGTGATTCATCAACATTTTACCTGTGTGAGATCCGGCCTAGTTATTTCCAAAAAGTCAAGAATACCTCTTCAACTAGTTGTCACGATTTTGTAAACTTTAAGTAATTAATATGAACCATGTATTGTACGGCATGGAAAGAGCGAAGCTCTTTTTCTTTATTTTTTTTTAATAAGATTTAATAAGATATTTTATGGACGCAGGCAAGTAACATGCCTCTATGTCCATATCTCATACAATGAAATACAATGAAATAACATCCATGATGTACTATTTTTGAATTCTATTTCAGGAAGATCTAAAACAAAAGGACTTAATTTAAAGTAAACCTGCACATTACTCCTCATTGAGTCAAACAAAAAAATTTTAACTTGCAACATAGTACACTAGCCGGTCTGACAAATTACACCAGTCCCTGGACAAATTAAAGGACCATTGCATGTTTTGATCTAATAATTGTCTAGCATATTAAAACATACTACCTCCATGCATTATGAGAATAAACAAAATTATTTTAAACAAAACTCAAAGATTCAGATTTGGAGGTTGATTTTCTGTTTCCATGCAGTGCCACAGGCCTGGGCTGCTGTGTATGCAAAAAATTGCAAATCCTATGATTTCACACCATTTGTTGATGTGACGTTATAATTCCTTGTGATCATCTTTGCTACGTGGATATTTTTGACTGCATTCCATAGTGTTTAATTTTCAAAAGTGCTTTTATTCATTATCAAAACAATTCAGAAATGTAACATTTAAATACTGAATGTTAATGCATTTGCATTAATTTAGTTAAATATTTGTGCTTTCCGTTATACTGCTGAGAGCAGCGTCGGAGCAAGGCATAAACAGGAAGTATGAACATTTTTTAGCGCTTCATGCATGTCATCAACGTTTAACCTCTGTACTTTTTATCGGAACAGATCTAGAGCTTCGATCTTATAAGAATAAATCTGAACGCAGACTTGAGTTTTCGTAAACAGTTGGGCCTAATTTAATGTTCTTGTTTGGTATCACAATTCTACTGTCATTTTAAGGCAGCAAAACAGCCACTTTCCCCTTCTAGCGGCCCCATTTTAAATTGTGTGATTGATCTTAAAAAAGTTTTCAATTAAATGAGAAAATGTGGCGAGGTCGGAAAAAATCCCCTTTAAACACGCAAGAAAATTCCCAATCCAGCAGCCAGGGGCGCCATTTGAAAAATGGTGGAATCAGCCTTGTATCACTTCAGTTCAACTGTTATCAAAAAGTGAATGTATCGTAGATAGATAGGGGACTTATATACCTGACAAATCTGTTTTGTTGTTTTACAATTAACTTACTTTAATAATTGACTGCAATATATATATGCAAGTTAAAAAAAACAACATCATAATTGAATATGTATTCAGGAATATATATATCATTAATTCTGTTTACATTACAAATAAGATACATATTTATCTAATTTGACTAATATGTTTACTATAATTCTACATTAGGCAAAGGATATTTGTGTTCAAGTGAGTATTTGTCCCTTAATTATAATGGTTTAGCTTAATCTGGAAGCTTTTGTTTTTAGATGTAAATAATGATTTGATTTTTTTCACCATTTATTGATTTGTCAGTGGTTATGGTCATGAGATATATTTCTCTGTCAACCCCTGGAGATGTAAAACCAATTGTGCATGTTAACCTCAAAACTATAGTAAATATGTCAGATGCCATTAACTAATGCAACGATAATAACTGTATAATGATAACATCATCATTTTTCAGTTACGTGTTAACTAATAACATATTTACATTTAGAATTAATATTTTTCATATGTCCATTTGATATTTTCTAGTGAGCATTATTGTACATTGTCGTATGTAAGTTTCAGACCAATAGCTATATAGGCTTACGTTGTGGATTCTTGCAATCGATCATACAGCCATATACACAGCATGTTTAATTAGCATGCTAACATATTATTCAACTATCGAAACATGTGTAGATAAAAGTACTCTAGACTAAAATGTAAAATATTTTACTTAAATTGTCATTTGGTGGTACATGTATATACGTAGTTGCTAAAAATATAAAAATGCTTCGGGTGTTCGGGAACACATTTTCTGACCGTGTATGACTAAAACCCGACCTGTAACAGGTTACTGGAGTGCTCGTTAAATAACTTGCAGCAAAATCTCAACCCTCATGAGAAAGAATGTCTAATCCTCAGAGATATTCAGTTACCCCTGTCTAATCCTCAGAGTTAGTCAGTTACCCCTGTCTAATCCTCAGAGTTAGTCAGTTACCCCTGTCTAATCCTCAGAGTTAGTCAGTTACCCCTGTCTAATCTTCAGAGTTAGTCAGTTACCCCTGTCTAATCCTCAGAGATATTCAGTTACCCCTGTCTAATCCTCAGAGATATTCAGTTACCCCTGTCTAATCCTCAGAGATATTCAGTTACCCCTCAGCTTGTAATTTATTCTGTCTAATCCTCAGAGATATTCAGTTACCCCTCAGCTTGTAATTTATTGTTACACCCAAAATGGCAAGGAAAGATTCTATGATTAGCCTGTACAATTGCCATCTGTAGCAGACAATTATACTGAATCTCCCTTTGTCATAATGATTACCCCAATGTAGGGTAGGCAGTTAAAGACAGCTTTTTTGCCTTGGAAAAGGTGAATGCAAACTTGCATTTATCTGAAAGCTTGGTACATTAAGGTTTTGTTTTTTTACTTTATACATAATTCTAAATTTTTAGTCTACCATCATCAGCTTCAAATAGCTTCAAATCGCCTTTCGTCCATGGTCTGTCATCTGTCCGTTAACATGCCGCTATCTAGGATTTTGATATCTGTTAAAGAGTTTGTTACCACTATCTCTCAGAAAGTATGAAAGGGATCGTTCTCAAATTTTGTATACATATGTAGGATTCTTATGAGCTTTGAGTTGTGTCACAGGGTTCTGAGAATTACCGTATTCGACCTAATAAGCGCTCATGTCTCTATAAGCAGACATGTTAACCCTACCGATTCTGGCGGAAGTCTACCGCTTTTGAGACTGATATTCCGCCTACCGCTTTAATATCCAAATATTCCGATTTCTGCAAAATATCGTCCTTACTTTTTTTTAGAGTTTTTTATAGTCGGTTGGGCTGCCATGGTGGCTTCAAAATGCATACCAGACCGAGTAGGGGGACTGCGGCTTCATAATTAAGTAAACAAAGAAGATGTGAACACTCCCTGACCAACACCCACTGGTGCTAAGCCTGGGGCTAGTTCCACCTTGGCTTGGTGGTGTCACTTGCTAAGCCTAAATCCGTTCCCTATTTCACGTGTCTGAGTGTAACGATGTGTATTACGTAGGCCTACCGTAATTAGGAAACAATCATCTGGCCTTTCAATAAATTTTGTGCTTAAAATTAGTAAGCATCATTTCAAAAACAAACACTACTTATAATTGAAATGATTTACTCACGTTTTTAATGTAAAATAGGCATACAGTGTCTGCTGAAAATCATAAACTTTGAAATCGTAATGGCCGCCATTTTGGAATGGGGTGATTCTAATAAAGGAGCCGGATTTTGGTATATTTTTTCAGGATATCGCTAAAAAAAATTTTTTTTTTTTCAGGGTGATTATTTCTCTAGAATATTGGTGTAAATTTTAGAAACAAACATTTGTAATTTTTCTTGCATAAATCAAAAGAAAATGAGTCCAGTATGTATTACAAAAAAAAAAAAAAAAAAAAAAAAAAGTGAAAAAAACAACAAAAGAAATAGACAAAATGTATAATAAAAAAGGAGATAAATAGCATTGAAATAAAAGTATACAATGTATTTATTGGCATTTTTCATCTTCTATATTTAATGTAAGCCTTAATTAACATTTAAAAATACAAAATGAGCCACCAATGCAAGGCCTATGGTAATAATTAAAGTTAAATCATAATTTGTTAACAAAATATGTTTTTGTAATTATTTTGCATATTATTGATATTTATACATCTCTGACGCGTCGCGAAAAATGCCGTGTGCAATGCTACCGCTTTTGAGTAAAAAATCTACCTCTTTTTGCTCACCAAAGGTTAACATGTCTGCTATAAGTGCCCCTCCTCATTTTTGAGGCCTCAATTTCAATTGCCCTGGCATAAATTAAAACCAAAACTCTACACAAAAAATGTATATATTTCCAATACAATTTCGTCCTATTAGCACCTTTTCATTCTTTTCAATTTTTGAAAACCCTGGGCGCTTATTGGGTCGAATATGGTAGTTGCAATTTATAATTATATCAATATGGACCCACCAGAGTACCCATAGACCATCTTAGACGTTTTAGGGGTCTAGATCAAAATTTGATAAAAATCACATTCTACATAGTACTAGAAACATATATGTGAAGGGTGGAAAGCTCCCAGAGACAAAACTTCTATCTAAATAAAAATAGCTTTATAGGCTAAAAACCCACATTTCTAGCAAGTCTTCATAAAAACTTTTACTACTGTTGGAAAGAGCGATAATTTTCCTTTCAAACTTACGGCCCATTGGTCCATTGGACCTCTTGTTACGAATACATAGATTTACTCTCAGGATTTTAGAGTCGTACAAGCCCTTAGTATCAGTACTAAAGCTGGTATATATATTGATTAACTAGCCTGAATAATAGTGAAGCTCAGTTGTACTTTTTACAAACATCAAAGACACACTAGTGGTATTCTATGATGTTGGTACAGATTACACAGCTGTGCCCTAATAGCTTTTACTTTATCTAAATGTAACATTCTCTTGAAACAGTGTTTCTTAAAAGTCAATGTATCGCTTTATATACCCACCCCATATACTTACTTGTAGAGATGTTGTGATAATTGATGATCAGGTACCATTACAATTCAAAACAATCAAATACAAATTAACATTTTAATAGTTAATTAATTGGTTCAGCAATAAATGCAACAAAAGATCTTTATTTGTCCCCTACTGGTGAAATTAATAGTGTTTGTCAGCTGCCTGTCTGTTGTCTGTCTATCTGTCTTTCTATCTGTCCATATTTTGGTTTCCAGATGATGACTTGTGAACAAATTCTTTGATTTTGATCAAACTTCACACAATTGTAGCATATGAGAAAATCCAGCTTGGGATTGAATTTGGGGTCAGAAGGTCAACTACAATTTTAGGTTACTGCGACTAAAAATAGATTAATTGTTTCGCAAAACATTAGTTTCTAGACGATAACTTGAGAACACATCAGCTGAATCTGTTCAAACTTCATAATACAGTGCTTACATATGAGATAACACAGCTTAGGATTGAATTTGGGGTCAAAAGGTCAACAACAAAGGTCACTGTTACTAAAAATAGTTTGTTTCACAGATTTTAGTTTCCTGACGATAACTTGAGAAAACATCCAACAGAATTTGTTGAAGCATCATACAATGAAGCATAACTAAGTTAAATGAATTTCCAATGTGACCTTTAACCCATCATCATCAGGTGGACTTCCAATTTTATAATTTTCCAATGTGACCTTTAACCCATCCCATCATCATCACGTGGACTTCCAATTTTATAATTTTCCAATGTGACTATTAACCCATCATCATCACGTGGACTTCCAATTTTATAATTTTCAACTTATTTGCAGTTTACAGAAGAAAAATTGGGATCAGCAGAGAAAACAGAATTAGATGCTCATTTTGAAAACCTTCTACAGAGAGCCGATAAAACCAAGTTATGGACAGAAAGGGTACTACAAAGGACCGAGGCGGTTCTCCAGCCAAACCCAAGTAAGTCCAGGGATTCATCTGTCCCTCGATCCGTCCATCAAAAATTCTTGTTGTCGCTATTATTGAGAATTTAATGAAGTTCAGTAATCAAACATTTACTCGCATGATTAAACTCTTTAAGATCTGCTTGCAGTGAGCTTTGCTGTTCTCAAACAGCTCTTATTTAATTACAAAATACTAGCAAAATTAAGCCACATCTAGTAGTTGGGAAGACCTTTTAAGTACCACACATTATGATAATTGACCCACAATTTAACTTTGACCTTCATTAAAAGGTGCTATGTTGCAATAATTTAAACAACAATTAAGTTGTTTTATAGGTCTGTGTATATATACCATTTATTTATTAATATTAAGATAAAAGTTCAGATTGTCAAATGGTCTGTCAATCTGAATATCATCAATTGAATGTTATTAGTTCAACACATGAACATCTAGTATTGCATTAAATATACCTGACCTTGAATATATAACAATTATGATCACATTTGAAGTCAGGGGTTTGAAAAATATCCGAAAATATTTCAGATATCAGAATGGAAGATTTCTTCTATGAAAAATTGGACAAAAAGAAACGAGACCGAAACAATCACCAAGAACAGCTTGGCAATACAATGATAGACACCGGCAACGACTATGGGCCTGGGACATCATATGGTAAGTAACCATGAGAACCATGTGCCTGGGATGAAGAAACCATGAGAACCATGTATGTATGAACTGATGAAAGGAATAAAAAAGGAAACGTTTTATACAAATATGACAGTGACATGTATATGTATATTAACCCATTATGGCATTGGTCATATGGTGGGGGTAGGGAGTTTACCCTGTGTTACGTTATACATTGATGAGGCTCTATACCCTGTGTTACAGTGGTGGGGCTCTATACTCTGTGCTACAATGGTTGGGCTCTAAATCCTGTGTTACAGTGGTGAGGCTCTATAACCTGTGTTACAGTGGTGGGACTCTATAACCTGTGTTACAGTGGTGGGACTCTATACTCTGTGTTACAGTGGTGGGGCTCTATACTCTGTGTTACAGTGGTGGGACTCTATACTCTGTGTTACAGTGGTGGGGCTCTATACTCTCTGTTACAGTGGTGGGACTCTATACTCTGTGTTACAGTGGTGGGGCTCTATACTCTGTGTTACAGTGGTGGGCTCTATACCCTGTGTTACAATGGTGGGGCTCTGTACTCTCTGTTACAGTGGTGGGACTCTATACTCTGTGTTACAGTGGTGGGGCTCTATATCCTGTGTTACAGTGGTGAGGCTCTATACTCTGTGTTACAGTGGTGGGGCTCTATATCCTGTGTTACAGTGGTGAGGCTCTATACTCTGTGTTACAGTGGTGGGACTCTATACTCTGTGTTACAGTGGTGGGGCTCTATACCCTGTGTTACAGTGGTGGGACTCTATACCCTGTGTTACAGTGGTGGGACTCTATACTATGTGTTACAGTGGTGGGGCTCTATACTATGTGTTACAGTGGTGGGACTCTATACTCTGTGTTACAGTGGTGAGGCTCTATACTCTGTGTTACAGTGGTGGGGCTCTATACCCTGTGTTACAGTGGTGAGGCTCTATACTCTGTGTTACAGTGGTGGGACTCTATACTCTGTGTTACAGTGGTGGGGCTCTATACCCTGTGTTACAGTGGTGGGGCTCTATACTCTGTGTTACAGTGGTGGGACTCTATACCTTGTGTTACAGTGGTGGGGCTCTATATCCTGTGTTACAGTGGTGGGACTCTATACCCTGTGTTACAGTGGTGGGGCTCTATATCCTGTGTTACAGTGGTGAGGCTCTATACCCTGTGTTACAATGGTGGGGCTCTATACCCTGTGTTACAGTGGTGTGGCTCTATACTCTGTGTACAGTGGTGGTGCTCTCTACTCTGTGTTACAGTGGTGAGGCCCATACCTTGTGTTACAGTGGTGAGGCTCTATACCCTGTGTTACAGTGGTGAGGCTCTATACCATGTGTTACAGTAGTGGGGCTCTATACCTTGTGTTACAGTGGTGAGGCTCTATACTCTGTGTTACAGTGGTGAGGCTCTATACATTGTGTTACAATGGTGGGACTCTATACCTTGTGTTACAGTGGTGAGGCTCTATACCCTGTGTTACAGTGGTGGGACTCTATACTCTGTGTTACAGTGGTGGGGCTCTATATCCTGTGTTACAGTGGTGGGACTCTATACCCTGTGTTACAATGGTGTGGCTCTATACTCTGTGTTACAGTGGTGGGGCTCTATACCCTGTGTTACAGTGGTGAGGCTCTATACCCTGTGTTACAGTGTTGGGGCTCTATACCTTGTGTTACAATGGTGGGGCTCTATACCTTGTGTTACAGTGGTGAGGCTCTATACCCTGTGTTACAATGGTGGGGCTCTATACCCTGTGTTACAGTGGTGAGGCTCTATACCCTGTGTTACAGTGGTGGGACTCTATACCCTGTGTTACAGTGGTGAGGCTCTATACCCTGTGTTACAGTGGTGAGGCTCTATACCCTGTGTTACAGTGGTGGGGCTCTATATCCTGTGTTACAGTGGTGGGGCTCTATACCCTGTGTTACAGTGGTGAGGCTCTATACTCTGTGTTACAGTGGTGGGGCTCTATAACCTGTGTTACAATGGTGGGGCTCTATACCCTGTGTTACAGTGGTGAGGCTCTATACCCTGTGTTGCAGTGGTGGGACTATATACTCTGTGTTACAGTGGTGGGACTCTATAACCTGTGTTAAAGTGATGGGCCTCTATACTGTGTTACAGTTGTGGGACTCTATACCCTGTGTTACAATGGTGGGGCTCTATACCCTGTGTTACAGTGGTGAGGCTCTATACCCTGTGTTACAGTGGTGGGGCTTTATATCCTGTGTTACAGTGGTGAGGCTCTATACCTTGTGTTACAATGGTGAGGCTCTATACCCTGTGTTACAGTGGTGGGGTTCTTTACTCTGTGTTACAGTGGTGAGGCTCTATACCCTGTGTTACAGTGGTAGGGCTCTATACCCTGTGTTACAGTGGTGAGGCTCTATACCCTGTGTTACAGTGGTGGGGCTCTATACCCTGTGATACAGTGGTGGGGCTCTATACTCTGTGTTACAGTGGTGGGACTCTATACCTTGTGTTACAGTGGTGGGGCTCTATATCCTGTGTTACAGTGGTGGGACTCTATACCCTGTGTTACAGTGGTGGGGCTCTATATCCTGTGTTACAGTGGTGAGGCTCTATACCCTGTGTTACAATGGTGGGGCTCTATACCCTGTGTTACAGTGGTGTGGCTCTATACTCTGTGTACAGTGGTGGTGCTCTCTACTCTGTGTTACAGTGGTGAGGCCCATACCTTGTGTTACAGTGGTGAGGCTCTATACCCTGTGTTACAGTGGTGAGGCTCTATACCATGTGTTACAGTAGTGGGGCTCTATACCTTGTGTTACAGTGGTGAGGCTCTATACTCTGTGTTACAGTGGTGAGGCTCTATACATTGTGTTACAATGGTGGGACTCTATACCTTGTGTTACAGTGGTGAGGCTCTATACCCTGTGTTACAGTGGTGGGACTCTATACTCTGTGTTACAGTGGTGGGGCTCTATATCCTGTGTTACAGTGGTGGGACTCTATACCCTGTGTTACAATGGTGTGGCTCTATACTCTGTGTTACAGTGGTGGGGCTCTATACCCTGTGTTACAGTGGTGAGGCTCTATACCCTGTGTTACAGTGTTGGGGCTCTATACCTTGTGTTACAATGGTGGGGCTCTATACCTTGTGTTACAGTGGTGAGGCTCTATACCCTGTGTTACAATGGTGGGGCTCTATACCCTGTGTTACAGTGGTGAGGCTCTATACCCTGTGTTACAGTGGTGGGACTCTATACCCTGTGTTACAGTGGTGAGGCTCTATACCCTGTGTTACAGTGGTGAGGCTCTATACCCTGTGTTACAGTGGTGGGGCTTTATATCCTGTGTTACAGTGGTGGGGCTCTATACCCTGTGTTACAGTGGTGGGGCTCTATACTCTGTGTTACAGTGGTGGGGCTCTATAACCTGTGTTACAATGGTGGGGCTCTATACCCTGTGTTACAGTGGTGAGGCTCTATACCCTGTGTTGCAGTGGTGGGACTATATACTCTGTGTTACAGTGGTGGGACTCTATAACCTGTGTTAAAGTGATGGGCCTCTATACTGTGTTACAGTTGTGGGACTCTATACCCTGTGTTACAATGGTGGGGCTCTATACCCTGTGTTACAGTGGTGAGGCTCTATACCCTGTGTTACAGTGGTGGGGCTTTATATCCTGTGTTACAGTGGTGAGGCTCTATACCTTGTGTTACAATGGTGAGGCTCTATACCCTGTGTTACAGTGGTGGGGTTCTTTACTCTGTGTTACAGTGGTGAGGCTCTATACCCTGTGTTACAGTGGTAGGGCTCTATACCCTGTGTTACAGTGGTGAGGCTCTATACCCTGTGTTACAATGGTGGGGCTCTATACCTTGTGTTACAGTGGTGAGGCTCTATACCCTGTGTTACAGTGGTGAGGCTCTATACCTTGTGTTACAGTGGTGCGGCTCTATACCCTGTGTTACAATGGTGGAGCTCTATACCTTGTGTTACAGTGGTGGGGCTCTATACCCTGTGTTACAGTGGTGAGGCTCTATACCCTGTGTTACAGTGGTGGGGCTCTATACCCTGTGTTAAAGTGGTGAGGCTCTATACTCTGTGTTACAGTGGTGGGGCTCTATAACCTGTGTTACAATGGTGGGGCTCTATACCCTGTGTTACAGTGGTGAGGCTCTATACCCTGTGTTGCAGTGGTGGGACTATATACTCTGTGTTACAGTGGTGGGACTCTATAACCTGTGTTAAAGTGATGGGCCTCTATACTGTGTTACAGTTGTGGGACTCTATACCCTGTGTTACAATGGTGGGGCTCTATACCCTGTGTTACAGTGGTGAGGCTCTATACCCTGTGTTACAGTGGTGGGGCTCTATACCCTGTGTTACAGTGGTGGGGCTTTATATCCTGTGTTACAGTGGTGAGGCTCTATACCTTGTGTTACAATGGTGAGGCTCTATACCCTGTGTTACAGTGGTGGGGCTCTTTACTATGTGTTACAGTGGTGAGGCTCTATACCTTGTGTTACAATGGTGAGGCTCTATACCCTGTGTTACTATGGTGGGGCTCTATACCCTGTGTTACAGTGGTGGGGCTCTATATCCTGTGTTACAGTGGTGGGGATCTATTCCCTGTGTTACAGTGGTGGGACTCTATACCTTGTGTTACAGTGGTGGGACTCTATACCCTGCGTTACAGTGGTGAGGCTCTATACCCTGTGTTACAGTGGTGAGGCTCTATATCCTGTGTTACAGTGGTGGGGCTCTATAACCTGTGTTACAATGATGGGGCTCTATACCCTGTGTTACAGTGGTGAGGCTCTATACCCTGTGTTGCAGTGATGGGACTATATACTCTGTGTTACAGTGGTGGGACTCTATAACCTGTGTTAAAGTGATGGGCCTCTATACTCTGTGTTACAGTGGTGAGGCTCTATACCCTGTGTTACAATGGTGGGACTCTATACCTTGTGTTACAGTGGTGGGGCTCTATACCTTGTGTTACAGTGGTGGGGCTCTATACCCTGTGTTGCAATGGTGAGGCTCTATACCTTGTGTTACAGTGGTGGGGCTCTATACCCTGTGTTACAGTGGTGGGACTCTATGACCTGTGTTACAATGGTGAGGCTCTATACCTTGTGTTATACCCTGTGTTACATTGGTGGGGCTCTATACCCTGTGTTAAAGTGGTGAGGCTCTATACCCTGTGTTACAGTGGTGGGGCTTTATATCCTGTGTTACAGTGGTGGGACTCTATACTCTGTGTTACAGTGGTGGGGCTCTATACTCTGTGTTACAGTGGTGGGACTCTATACTCTGTGTTACAGTGGTGGGGCTCTATACCCTGTGTTACAATGGTGGGGCTCTGTACTCTCTGTTACAGTGGTGGGACTCTATACTCTGTGTTACAGTGGTGGGGCTCTATATCCTGTGTTACAGTGGTGAGGCTCTATACTCTGTGTTACAGTGGTGGGGCTCTATATCCTGTGTTACAGTGGTGAGGCTCTATACTCTGTGTTACAGTGGTGGGACTCTATACTCTGTGTTACAGTGGTGGGGCTCTATACCCTGTGTTACAGTGGTGGGACTCTATACCCTGTGTTACAGTGGTGGGACTCTATACTATGTGTTACAGTGGTGGGGCTCTATATCCTGTGTTACAGTGGTGAGGCTCTATACTCTGTGTTACAGTGGTGGGACTCTATACTCTGTGTTACAGTGGTGGGGCTCTATACCCTGTGTTACAGTGGTGGGGCTCTATACTCTGTGTTACAGTGGTGGGACTCTATACCTTGTGTTACAGTGGTGGGGCTCTATATCCTGTGTTACAGTGGTGGGACTCTATACCCTGTGTTACAGTGGTGGGGCTCTATATCTCGGTTACAGTGGTGAGGCTCTATACCCTGTGTTACAATGGTGGGGCTCTATACCCTGTGTTACAGTGGTGTGGCTCTATACTCTGTGTACAGTGGTGGTGCTCTCTACTCTGTGTTACAGTGGTGAGGCCCATACCTTGTGTTACAGTGGTGAGGCTCTATACCCTGTGTTACAGTGGTGAGGCTCTATACCATGTGTTACAGTAGTGGGGCTCTATACCTTGTGTTACAGTGGTGAGGCTCTATACTCTGTGTTACAGTGGTGAGGCTCTATACATTGTGTTACAATGGTGGGACTCTATACCTTGTGTTACAGTGGTGAGGCTCTATACCCTGTGTTACAGTGATGGGACTCTATACTCTGTGTTACAGTGGTGGGGCTCTATATCCTGTGTTACAGTGGTGGGACTCTATACCCTGTGTTACAATGGTGTGGCTCTATACTCTGTGTTACAGTGGTGGGGCTCTATACCCTGTGTTACAGTGGTGAGGGCTCTATACCCTGTGTTACAGTGTTGGGGCTCTATACCTTGTGTTACAATGGTGGG
This sequence comes from Argopecten irradians, assembly GCF_041381155.1. NCBI lineage: Eukaryota > Metazoa > Mollusca > Bivalvia > Pectinida > Pectinidae > Argopecten > Argopecten irradians. Next base: position 51,142,126 of record NC_091137.1, read on the forward strand.
GCTCTATACCTTGTGTTACAGTGGTGAGGCTCTATACCCTGTGTTACAATGGTGGGGCTCTATACCCTGTGTTACAGTGGTGAGGCTCTATACCCTGTGTTACAGTGGTGGGTTTACGTGTTACAGTGGTGGCTCTATACCCTGTGTTACAGTGGTGAGGCTCTATACCCTGTGTTACAGTGGTGAGGCTTATACCTGTGTTACAGTGGTGGGGCTCTATATCTGTGTTACAGTGGTGGGGCTCTATACCCTGTGTTACAGTGGTGGGACTTATACTCTGTGTTACAGTGGTGGGACTCTATAACCTGTGTTACAGTGTGGGCTCTATATACTGTGTTACAGTTGGTGGGACTCTATACCCCTGTGTTACAGTGGTGGGACTCTATACTCTGTGTTACAGTGGTGGGACTCTATACCTGTGTTAAAGTGTGGGCCTCTATACTCTGTGTTACAGTTGTGGGACTCTATACCTGTGTTACAATGGTGGGGCTCTATACCTGTGTTACAGTGGTGGGGCTCTATACTATGGGGTTATACGTGTGGGGGCTTATCCTGTGTTACAGTGGTGAGGCTCTATACCTGTGTGTTACAGTGGTGAGGCTCTATACCCTGTGTTACAGTGGTGAGGCTCTATACCCTGTGTTACAGTGGTGAGGCTCTATACCCTGTGTTACAGTGGTGGGGCTCTATACCCTGTGTTACAGTGGTGGGGCTCTATACCCTGTGTGTTACAGTGGTGGGGCTCTATACCCTGTGTTACAGTGGTGAGGCTCTATACCCTGTGTGTTACAGTGGTGGGGCTCTATACCCTGTGTTACAGTGGTGAGGCTCTATACCCTGTGTTACAGTGGTGGGGCTCTATAACCTGTGTTACAATGGTGGGGCTCTATACCCTGTGTTACAGTGGTGAGGCTCTATACCCTGTGTTACAGTGTGGTGGGCTCTATATACTCTGTGTTACAGTGGTGGGCTCTATACCTGTGTTAAAGTGGTGGGCTCTATACCTGTGTTACAGTGGTGGGCTCTATATACCCTGTGTTACAGTGGTGGGGCTCTATACCCTGTGTTACAGTGGTGGGAGGCTCTATACCCTGTGTTACAGTGGTGGGGCTCTATACCCTGTGTACAGTGGTGAGGCTCTATACCCTGTGTTACAGTGGTGGGGCTCTATACTCTGTGTTACAGTGGTGGGCTCTATACCCTGTGTTACAGTGGTGGGCTCTATACCCTGTGTTACAGTGGTGGGAGGCTCTATACCCTGTGTTACAGTGGTGGGGCTCTATACCCTGTGTTACAGTGGTGAGGCTCTATACCCTGTGTTACAGTGGTGGGGCTCTATACCTGTGTTACAGTGGTGGGGCTCTATATCCTGTGTTACAGTGGTGGGGCTCTCTATACCCTGTGTTACAGTGGTGGGGGCTCTATACCCTGTGTTACAATGGTGAGGCTCTATACCCTGTGTTACAGTGGTGGGGCTCTATATACCTTGTGTTACAGTGGTGGGGCTCTATACCCTGTGTTACAGTGGTGGGGCTCTATACCCTGTGTTACAATGGTGGGGCTCTATATACCCTGTGTTACAGTGGTGGGCTCTATAATACCCTGTGTTACAGTGGTGGGACTCTATACCCTGTGTTACAGTGGTGGGACTCTATACCCTGTGTTACAGTGGTGGGGCTCTATACCCTGTGTTACAGTGGTGGGGCTCTATACCCCTGTGTTACAGTGGTGGGGCTCTATATCCTGTGTTACCAGTGGTGGGGCTCTATACCCTGTGTTACAGTGGTGGGACTCTATACCCTGTGTTACAGTGGTGACTCTATACCTCTGTGTTACAGTGGTGGGACTCTATACCCTGTGTTACATGTGGTGGGCTCTATACTCTGTGTTCAGTGGGACTCTATACCTGTGTTTTACAGTGGTGAGGCTCTATACCTGTGTTACAGTGGTGGGCTCTATATCCCTGTGTTACAGTGGTGGGCTCTATACCCTGTGTTACAGTGGTGGGGCTCTATACCCTGTGTTACAGTGGTGGGCTCTATATACAGTGTGGCTCTTACTGTGTTACAGTGGTGGGCTCTATACTCTGTGTTACAGTGGTGAGGCTCTATACCCTGTGTTACAGTGGTGGGGCTCTATACCCTGTGTTACAGTGGTGGGGCTCTATACCTGTGTTACAGTGGTGGGCTCTATACTCCTGTGTTACAGTGGTGAGGCTCTATACCCTGTGTTACAGTGGTGAGGCTCTATACCTTGTGTTACAGTGGTGGGGCTCTATACCCTGTGTTACAGTGGTGGGCTCTATACCCTGTGTTTACAGTGGTGGGGCTCTATACCCTGTGTTACAGTGGTGGGGCTCTATACCCTGTGTTACAGTGGTGGGGCTCTATACCCTGTGTTACAGTGGTGGGACTCTATACCCTGTGTTACAGTGGTGGGGCTCTATACCCTTGTGTTACAGTGGTGGGGCTCTATACCCTGTGTTACAGTGGTGGGGCTCTATACCTGTGTTACAGTGGTGGGGCCTCTATACCTGTGTTACAGTGGTGGGGCTCTATACCCTTGTGTTACAGTGGTGAGGGGCTCTATACCTGTGTTACAGTGGTGGGCTCTATACCCTGTGTTACAGTGGTGGGCTCTATACCCTGTGTTACAGTGGTGAGGCTCTATACCTGTGTTACAGTGGTGTGGGCTCTATACCCTGTGTTACAGTGGTGGGGCTCTATACCCTGTGTTACAGTGGTGAGGCTCTATACCTTGTGTTACAGTGGTGGGGCTCTATACCCTGTGTTACAGTGGTGGGGCTCTATACCCTGTGTTACAGTGTGGTGAGGCTCTATACCCTGTGTTACAGTGGTGGGGCTCTATACCCTGTGTTACAGTGGTGGGACTCTATACCCTGTGTTACAGTGGTGGGACTCTATACCCTGTGTTACAGTGGTGGGACTCTATACCCTGTGTTACAGTGGTGGGAGCTCTATACCCTGTGTTACATGTGGGGCTCTATACCTGTGTTACAGTGGTGGGGCTCTATACCTGTGTTACAGTGGTGAGGCTCTATACCCTGTGTTACAATGGTGGGGCTCTATACCCTGTGTTTACAGTGGTGAGGCTCTATACCCTGTGTTACAGTGGTGGGACTCTATACCCTGTGTTACAGTGGTGGGCTCTATACCTGTGTTACAGTGGTGAGGCTCTATACCCTGTGTTACAGTGGTGGGCTCTATACCCTGTGTTACAGTGGTGGGCTCTATACCCTGTGTTCAGTGGTGGGGTATACCCTGTGTTACAGTGGTGGGACTCTATAACCTGTGTTACAGTGGTGGGGCTCTATACCCTGTGTTACAATGGTGGGGCTCTATACCTGTGTTACAGTGGTGGGCTCTATACCCTGTGTTGGTGGAGGGCTCTATATACTCTGTTACAGTGGTGGGACTCTATAACCTGTGTTAAAGTGTGGGGCTCTATACCTGTGTTTACAGTGGTGGGGCTCTATACCCTGTGTTACAGTGGTGGGGCTCTATACCCTGTGTTACAGTGGTGGGGCTCTATACCTTGTGTTACAATGGTGGGCTCTATACCCTGTGTTACAGTGGTGAGGCTCTATACCCTGTGTTACAGTGGTGGGCTCTATACCCTGTGTTACAGTGTGGTGGGGCTCTATACCCTGTGTTACAGTGGTGAGGCTCTATACCCTGTGTTACAGTGGTGGGGCTCTTTACCCTGTGTTACAGTGGTGAGGCTCTATACCCTGTGTTACACCTGTGTTACAGGTGAGGCTCTATACCCTGTGTTACAGTGGTGGGGCTCTATACCTTGTGTTACAGTGGTGGGGCTCTATACCTTGTGTTACAGTGGTGCGGCTCTATACCCTGTGTTACAATGGTGGAGCTCTATACCTTGTGTTACAGTGGTGGGGCTCTATACCCTGTGTTACAGTGGTGAGGCTCTATACCCTGTGTTACAGTGGTGGGGCTCTATACCCTGTGTTAAAGTGGTGAGGCTCTATACTCTGTGTTACAGTGGTGGGGCTCTATAACCTGTGTTACAATGGTGGGGCTCTATACCCTGTGTTACAGTGGTGAGGCTCTATACCCTGTGTTGCAGTGGTGGGACTATATACTCTGTGTTACAGTGGTGGGACTCTATAACCTGTGTTAAAGTGATGGGCCTCTATACTGTGTTACAGTTGTGGGACTCTATACCCTGTGTTACAATGGTGGGGCTCTATACCCTGTGTTACAGTGGTGAGGCTCTATACCCTGTGTTACAGTGGTGGGGCTCTATACCCTGTGTTACAGTGGTGGGACTCTATATCCTGTGTTACAGTGGTGAGGCTCTATACCTTGTGTTACAATGGTGAGGCTCTATACCCTGTGTTACAGTGGTGGGGCTCTTTACTATGTGTTACAGTGGTGAGGCTCTATACCTTGTGTTACAATGGTGAGGCTCTATACCCTGTGTTACTATGGTGGGGCTCTATACCCTGTGTTACAGTGGTGGGGCTCTATATCCTGTGTTACAGTGGTGGGGATCTATTCCCTGTGTTACAGTGGTGGGACTCTATACCTTGTGTTACAGTGGTGGGACTCTATACCCTGCGTTACAGTGGTGAGGCTCTATACCCTGTGTTACAGTGGTGAGGCTCTATATCCTGTGTTACAGTGGTGGGGCTCTATAACCTGTGTTACAATGATGGGGCTCTATACCCTGTGTTACAGTGGTGAGGCTCTATACCCTGTGTTGCAGTGATGGGACTATATACTCTGTGTTACAGTGGTGGGACTCTATAACCTGTGTTAAAGTGATGGGCCTCTATACTCTGTGTTACAGTGGTGAGGCTCTATACCCTGTGTTACAATGGTGGGACTCTATACCTTGTGTTACAGTGGTGGGGCTCTATACCTTGTGTTACAGTGGTGGGGCTCTATACCCTGTGTTGCAATGGTGAGGCTCTATACCTTGTGTTACAGTGGTGGGGCTCTATACCCTGTGTTACAGTGGTGGGACTCTATGACCTGTGTTACAATGGTGAGGCTCTATACCTTGTGTTATACCCTGTGTTACATTGGTGGGGCTCTATACCCTGTGTTAAAGTGGTGAGGCTCTATACCCTGTGTTACAGTGGTGGGGCTTTATATCCTGTGTTACAGTGGTGAGGCTCTTGAGATCATGGTGACCAGTAACACCCTAGCCCCAGAGATCATGGTGACAGTAAAACCCTAGCCCCTGAGATCATGGTGACCAGTAACACCCTAGCCCCTGAGATCATGGTGACCAGTAACACCCTAGCCCCTGAGATCATGGTGACAGTAACACCCTAGTCCCTGAGATCATGGTGACAGTAACACCCTAGCCCCTGAGATCATGGTGACCAGTAACACCCTAGCCCCTAATATAATGGTGACCAGTAACACCCTAGCCCCTGAGATCATGGTGACCAGTAACACCCTAGCCCCTGAGATCATGATTACCAGTAATACCCTAGCCCCTGAGATCATGGTGACAGTAACACCCTAGCCCCTGAGATCATGGTGACCAGTAACACCCTAGCCCCTAAGATCATGGTGACCAGTATTACCCTAGCCCCTAAGATCCTGGTGACCAGTAACACCCTAGCCCCTGAGATTATGGTGACCAGTAACACCCTAGCCCCTGAGATTATGGTCCAGTAACACCCTAGCCCCTGAGATCATGGTGACCAGTAACACACTAGCCCCTGAGATCATGGTGACCAGTAACACCCTAGCCCCTGAGATCATGGTGACCAGTAACACCCTAGCCCCTGAGATCATGGTGACCAGTAACACCCTAGCCCCTGAGATTATGGTGACCAGTAACACCCTAGCCCCTGAGATCATGGTGACCAGTAACACCCTAGCCCCTGAGATCATGGTGACCAGTAACACCCTAGCCCCTGAGATCATGGTGACCAGTAACACCCTAGCCCCTGAGATCATGGTGACCAGTAACACCCTAGCCCCTGAGATCATGGTGACCAGTAACACCCTAGCCCCTGAGATCATGGTGACCAGTAACACCCTAGCCCCTGAGATCATGGTGACCAGTAACACCCTAGCCCCTGAGATCATGGTGACCAGTAACACCCTAGCCCCTGAGATCATGGTGACCAGTAACACCCTAGCCCCTGAGATCATGGTGACCAGTAACACCCTAGCCCCTGAGATCATGGTGACCAGTAATACCCTAGCCCCTGAGATCATGGTGACCAGTAACACCCTAGCCCCTGAGATCATGGTGACCAGTAACACCCTAGCCCCTGAGATCATGGTGACCAGTAACACCCTAGCCCCTGAGATCATGGTGACCAGTAACACCCTAGCCCCTGAGATCATGGTGACCAGTAACACCCTAGCCCCTGAGATCATGGTGACCAGTAACACCCTAGCCCCTGAGATCATGGTGACCAGTAACACCCTAGCCCAAAGATTATGGGTGACCAGTAACACCTACCCTAGCCCCTGAGATCATGGTGACCAGTAACACCCTAGCCCCTGAGATCATGGTGACCAGTAACACCCTAGCCCCTGAGATCATGGTGACCAGTAACACCCTAGCCCCTGAGATCATGGTGACCAGTAACACCCTAGCCCCTGAGATCATGGTGACCAGTAACACCCTAGCCCCTGAGATCATGGTGACCAGTAACACCCTAGCCCCTGAGATCATGGTGACCAGTAACACCCTAGCCCCTGAGATCATGGTGACAGTAACACCCTAGCCCCTGAGATCATGGTGACCAGTAACACCCTAGCCCCTGAGATCATGGTGACCAGTAACACCCTAGCCCCTGAGATCATGGTGACCAGTAACACCCTAGCCCCTGAGATCATGGTGACCAGTAACACCCTAGCCCCTGAGATCATGGTGACAGTAACACCCTAGCCCCTGAGATCATGGTGACCAGTAACACCCTAGCCCCTGAGATCATGGTGACCAGTAAAACCCTAGCCCCTGAGATCATGGTGACCAGTAACACCCTAGCCCCTGAGATCATGGTGACCAGTAACACCCTAGCCCCTGAGATCATGGTGACCAGTAACACCCTAGCCCCTGAGATCATGGTGACCAGTAACACCCTAGCCCCTGAGATCATGGTGACCAGTAACACCCTAGCCCCTGAGATCATGGTGACCAGTAACACCCTAGCCCCTGAGATCATGGTGACCAGTAACACCCTAGCCCCTGAGATCATGGTGACCAGTAACACCCTAGCCCCTGAGATCATGGTGACCAGTAACACCCTAGCCCCTGAGATCATGGTGACCAGTAACACCCTAGCCCCTGAGATCATGGTGACCAGTAACACCCTAGCCCCTGAGATCATGGTGACCAGTAACACCCTAGCCCCTGAGATCATGGTGACCAGTAACACCCTAGCCCCTGAGATCATGGTGACCAGTAACACCCTAGCCCCTGAGATCATGGTGACCAGTAACACCCTAGCCCCTGAGATCATGGTGACCAGTAACACCCTAGCCCCTGAGATCATGGTGACCAGTAACACCCTAGCCCCTGAGATCATGGTGACCAGTAACACCCTAGCCCCTGAGATCATGGTGACCAGTAACACCCTAGCCCCTGAGATCATGGTGACCAGTAACACCCTAGCCCCTGAGATCATGGTGACCAGTAACACCCTAGCCCCTGAGATCATGGTGACCAGTAACACCCTAGCCCCTGAGATCATGGTGACCAGTAACACCCTAGCCCCTGAGATCATGGTGACCAGTAACACCCTAGCCCCTGAGATCATGGTGACCAGTAACACCCTAGCCCCTGAGATCATGGTGACCAGTAAACACCCTAGCCCCTGAGATCATGGTGACCAGTAACACCCTAGCCCCTGAGATCATGGTGACCAGTAACACCCTAGCCCCTGAGATCATGGTGACCAGTAACACCCTAGCCCCTGAGATCATGGTGACCAGTAACACCCTAGCCCCTGAGATCATGGTGACCAGTAACACCCTAGCCCCTGAGATCATGGTGACCAGTAACACCCTAGCCCCTGAGATCATGGTGACCAGTAACACCCTAGCCCCTGAGATCATGGTGACCAGTAATACCCTAGCCCCTGAGATCATGGTGACCAGTAACACCCTAGCCCCTGAGATCATGGTGACCAGTAACACCCTAGCCCCTGAGATCATGGTGACCAGTAACACCCTAGCCCCTGAGATCATGGTGACCAGTAACACCCTAGCCCCTGAGATCATGGTGACCAGTAACACCCTAGCCCCTGAGATCATGGTGACCAGTAACACCCTAGCCCCTGAGATCATGGTGACCAGTAACACCCTAGCCCCTGAGATCATGGTGACCAGTAACACCCTAGCCCCTGAGATCATGGTGACCAGTAACACCCTAGCCCCTGAGATCATGGTGACCAGTAACACCCTAGCCCCTGAGATCATGGTGACCAGTAAACACCCTAGCCCCTGAGATCATGGTGACCAGTAACACCCTAGCCCCTGAGATCATGGTGACCAGTAACACCCTAGCCCCTGAGATCATGGTGACCAGTAAACCCTAGCCCTGAGATCATGGTGACCAGTAACACCCTAGCCCCTGAGATCATGGTGACCAGTAACACCCTAGCCCCTGAGATCATGGTGACCAGTAACACCCTAGCCCCTGAGATCATGGTGACCAGTAACACCCTAGCCCCTGAGATCATGGTGACCAGTAACACCCTAGCCCCTGAGATCATGGTGACCAGTAATACCCTAGCCCCTGAGATCATGGTGACCAGTAACACCCTAGCCCCTGAGATCATGGTGACCAGTAACACCCTAGCCCCTGAGATCATGGTGACCAGTAACACCCTAGCCCCTGAGATCATGGTGACCAGTAACACCCTAGCCCCTGAGATCATGGTGACCAGTAACACCCTAGCCCCTGAGATCATGGTGACCAGTAACACCCTAGCCCCTGAGATCATGGTGACCAGTAACACCCTAGCCCCTGAGATCATGGTGACCAGTAACACCCTAGCCCCTGAGATCATGGTGACCAGTAACACCCTAGCCCCTGAGATCATGGTGACCAGTAACACCTAGCCCTGGAGATTATGGTGACCAGTAAAACCCTAGCCCCTGAGATCATGGTGACCAGTAACACCCTAGCCCCTGAGATCATGGTAACCAGTAACACCCTAGCCCCTGAGATCATGGTGACCAGTAACACCCTAGCCCCTGAGATCATGGTGACCAGTAACACCCTAGCCCCTGAGATCATGGTGACCAGTAACACCCTAGCCCCTGAGATCATGGTGACCAGTAACACCCTAGCCCCTGAGATCATGGTGACCAGTAACACCCTAGCCCCTGAGATCATGGTGACCAGTAACACCCTAGCCCCTGAGATCATGGTGACCAGTAACACCCTAGCCCCTGAGATCATGGTGACCAGTAACACCCTAGCCCCTGAGATCATGGTGACCAGTAACACCCTAGCCCCTGAGATCATGGTGACCAGTAACACCCTAGCCCCTGAGATCATGGTGACCAGTAACACCCTAGCCCCTGAGATCATGGTGACCAGTAACACCCTAGCCCCTGAGATCATGGTGACCAGTAACACCCTAGCCCCTGAGATCATGGTGACCAGTAACACCCTAGCCCCTGAGATCATGGTGACCAGTAACACCCTAGCCCTTGAGATCATGGTGACCAGTAACACCCTAGCCCCTGAGATCATGGTGACCAGTAACACCCTAGCCCCTGAGATCATGGTGACCAGTAAACACCCTAGCCCCTGAGATCATGGTGACCAGTAACACCCTAGCCCCTGAGATCATGGTGACCAGTAACACCCTAGCCCCTGAGATCATGGTGACCAGTAACACCCTAGCCCCTGAGATCATGGTGACCAGTAACACCCTAGCCCCTGAGATCATGGTGACCAGTGTAGACCAGTAACACCCTAGCCCCTGAGATCATGGTGACCAGTAACACCCTAGCCCCTGAGATCATGGTGACCAGTAACACCCTAGCCCCTGAGATCATGGTGACCAGTAACACCCTAGCCCCTGAGATCATGGTGACCAGTAACACCCTAGCCCCTGAGATCATGGTGACCAGTAACACCCTAGCCCCTGAGATCATGGTGACCAGTAACACCCTAGCCCCTGAGATCATGGTGACCAGTAATACCCTAGCCCCTGAGATTATGGTGACCAGTAAAACCCTAGCCCCTGAGATCATGGTGACCAGTAACACCCTAGCCCCTGAGATCATGGTGACCAGTAACACCCTAGCCCCTGAGATCATGGTGACCAGTAACACCCTAGCCCCTGAGATCATGGTGACCAGTAACACCCTAGCCCCTGAGATCATGGTGACCAGTAACACCCTAGCCCCTGAGATCATGGTGACCAGTAACACCCTAGCCCCTGAGATCATGGTGACCAGTAACACCCTAGCCCCTGAGATCATGGTGACCAGTAACACCCTAGCCCCTGAGATCATGGTGACCAGTAACACCCTAGCCCCTGAGATCATGGTGACCAGTAACACCCTAGCCCCTGAGATCATGGTGACCAGTAACACCCTAGCCCCTGAGATCATGGTGACCAGTAACACCCTAGCCCCTGAGATCATGGTGACCAGTAACACCCTAGCCCCTGAGATCATGGTGACCAGTAACACCCTAGCCCCTGAGATCATGGTGACCAGTAACACCCTAGCCCCTGAGATCATGGTGACCAGTAACACCCTAGCCCCTGAGATCATGGTGACCAGTAACACCCTAGCCCCTGAGATCATGGTGACCAGTAACACCCTAGCCCCTGAGATCATGGTGACCAGTAACACCCTAGCCCCTGAGATCATGGTGACCAGTAACACCCTAGCCCCTGAGATCATGGTGACCAGTAACACCCTAGCCCCTGAGATCATGGTGACCAGTAAATACCCCTAGCCCCTGAGATCATGGTGACCAGTAACACCCTAGCCCCTGAGATCATGGTGACCAGTAACACCCTAGCCCCTGAGATCATGGTGACCAGTAACACCCTAGCCCCTGAGATCATGGTGACCAGTAACACACTAGCCCCTGAGATCATGGTGACCAGTAACACCCTAGCCCCTGAGATCATGGTGACCAGTAACACCCTAGCCCCTGAGATCATGGTGACCAGTAACACCCTAGCCCCTGAGATCATGGTGACCAGTAACACCCTAGCCCCTGAGATCATGGTGACCAGTAACACCCTAGCCCCTGAGATCATGGTGACCAGTAACACCCTAGCCCCTGAGATCATGGTGACCAGTAACACCCTAGCCCCTGAGATCATGGTGACAGTAACACCCTAGCCCCTGAGATCATGGTGACCAGTAACACCCTAGCCCCTGAGATCATGGTGACCAGTAACACCCTAGCCCCTGAGATCATGGTGACCAGTAACACCCTAGCCCCTGAGATCATGGTGACAGTAACACCCTAGCCCTGAGATCATGGTGACCAGTAACACCCTAGCCCCTGAGATCATGGTGACCAGTAACACCCTAGCCCCTGAGATCATGGTGACCAGTAACACCCTAGCCCCTGAGATCATGGTGACCAGTAACACCCTAGCCCCTGAGATCATGGTGACCAGTAACACCCTAGCCCCTGAGATCATGGTGACCAGTAACACCCTAGCCCCTGAGATCATGGTGACCAGTAACACCCTAGCCCCTGAGATCATGGTGACCAGTAACACCCTAGCCCCTGAGATCATGGTGACCAGTAACACCCTAGCCCCTGAGATCATGGTGACCAGTAACACCCTAGCCCCTGAGATCATGGTGACCAGTAACACCCTAGCCCCTGAGATCATGGTGACCAGTAACACCCTAGCCCCTGAGATCATGGTGACAGTAAAACCCTAGCCCCTGAGATCATGGTGACCAGTAACACCCTAGCCCCTGAGATCATGGTGACCAGTAACACCCTAGCCCCTGAGAGATCATGGTGACCAGTAACACCCTAGCCCCTGAGATCATGGTGACCAGTAACACCCTAGCCCCTGAGATCATGGTGACCAGTAACACCCTAGCCCCTGAGATCATGGTGACCAGTAACACCCTAGCCCCTGAGATCATGGTGACCAGTAACACCCTAGCCCCTGAGATCATGGTGACCAGTAACACCCTAGCCCCTGAGATCATGGTGACCAGTAACACCCTAGCCCCTGAGATCATGGTGACAGTAACACCCTAGCCCCTGAGATCATGGTGACCAGTAACACCCTAGCCCCTGAGATCATGGTGACCAGTAACACCCTAGCCCCTGAGATCATGGTGACCAGTAACACCCTAGCCCCTGAGATCATGGTGACCAGTAACACCCTAGCCCCTGAGATCATGGTGACCAGTAACACCCTAGCCCCTGAGATCATGGTGACCAGTAACAGTAACACCCTAGCCCCTGAGATCATGGTGACCAGTAACACCCTAGCCCCTGAGATCATGGTGACCAGTAACACCCTAGCCCCTGAGATCATGGTGACCAGTAACACCCTAGCCCCTGAGATCATGGTGACCAGTAATACCCTAGCCCCTGAGATCATGGTGACCAGTAACACCCTAGCCCCTGAGATCATGGTGACCAGTAACACCCTAGCCTCTGAGATCATGGTGACCAGTAACACCCTAGCCCCTGAGACTATGGTGACAGTAAACACCCTAGCCCCTGAGATCATGGTCACAGTAACACCCTAGCCCCTGAGATCATGGTGACCAGTAACACCCTAGCCCCTGAGATTATGGTGACCAGTAACACCCTAGACCCTGAGATCATGGTGACCAGTAACACCCTAGCCCCTGAGATCATGGTGACCAGTAACACCCTAGCCCCTGAGATCATAGTGACCAGTAACACCCTAGCCCCTGAGATCATGGTGACCAGTAACACCCTAGCCCCTGAGATCATGGTGACCAGTAACACCCTAGCCCCTGAGACCATGGTGACAGTAACACCCTAGCCCCTGAGATCATGGTGACCAGTAACACCCTAGCCCCTGAGATCATGGTGACCAGTAACACCCTAGCCCCTGAGACCATGATGACAGTAACACACTAGCCCCTGAGATCATGGTGACCAGTAACACCCTAGCCCCTGAGATCATGGTCACAGTAACACCCTAGCCCCTGAGATCATGGTGACCAGTAACACCCTAGCCCCTTAGCTCATCATCAAGTCTACATAAATATATAACATTATCTGAGTTTAAGCTCTGAATGGAAGTTCATTAGTACAGACTAATTGGTTTCAGGGAAACTGTCTGGCACCACAAACACAAATTGAGAATATGTTTCCGATTGAGATTAAAAGGCTAAGGTAGAGAATGTTACTATTAGTTTCCGGATGATAACTTGAGAACACATCAACAGAATTTGTTCAAACTTCACACAATTGGTAGCATAACTAAGAAATAATAACTTGCCTTTGATTAAAACGTAATTGATGACAGGGGACGTTTGTTGTTTGCAACACTTACTGTAAGCTTGTTTTACAGGTAATGCCCTTGTAAAATCTGGCCAGACACAGATACAGATTGGTAATGCAGAACGAGAGTTCACACAGGCCACAGTCAATAACTTCCTACAGCCCCTCAAAAGCTTCCTGGAAGGAGACATGAAAACTATACAGGTAAGCCTTCTTATAGGTTAAAAATACAGGTAAATCTTCTTACAGGTAAACAATACAGGCGAATCTTCTTACAGGTAAACAATACAGGTAAGTCTTCTTACAGGTAAACAATACAGGTAAGTCTTCTTACAGGTAAACAATACAAGTAAATCTTCTTACAGGTAAACAATACAGGTAAGTCTTCTTACAGGTAAACAATACAGGTAAGTCTTCTTACAGAAAGTATTAAATGAATTTAAAAACTATTGTGATGAATGGAAACTTTCAGTTAACACACAAAAAACAAAAGTATTAATATTTGAAAAAAGAAAAAGCCGAAGAAACGTTAATTTTCTGTTCAATAATGAGATTTTAGATATACAGGACTCCTATACATATCTTGGATTGATATTAAATTTTAATGGTGGTTTCACAAAAGCCAAAAGTAAATTATCCGAACAAGCAAGGAAAGCCATGTACGCATTGTACACAAAAATCAGAAATGTTTCATTACCGATAGATTTACAGTTAAAACTATTTGATGCACTTGTGATGCCAATTTTATTATATGCATGTGAAATCTGGGGTTTAGAAAATATTAAGAATACAGAAAAATTACACTTACAATTTTGTAAACGGATTTTAAATGTCCGTATTAGTACACCAAATTTTATGGTATACGGTGAATTGGGCAGGTTCCCTTTAGAAATTGAAATAAAAACAAAAATGATTATGTTCTGGCATAAACTCGTAACGGGGGAAACGAAATTATCTACTACAATGTATAAATTATTGTATAAGTTGCATCAGGACTCCGTATTCAGTTCTAGGTGGTTATTATATATTAGAGATATATTGAATAATACTGGTTTTAATGATATTTGGTCACTTCAACTATCTTGTACAGTTAATAGAAATTATCTTAAAACAATTATTAAACAAAGACTACAAGATCAATTTATTCAAAAATGGTATCATGAAATTGACAGATCCTCGCGAGGACAAATGTATTCTTTTTTTTAAGTCTCAATTCAATTTTGAACCATACCTTTTGAAACTGAATCATAACCAACGTAAATATCTGTGTAAATTTAGAACTTCTAATTTAAAATTCCCTATAGAGACAGGCAGATGGAACAACATCCCTCGCGAGGAAAGGTTATGTCCTCTCTGTACAAATTGTGTTGGAGATGAGTACCACTATCTATATGTATGTAATCATGAATCTGTTGTAGCATTACGAGAAATTTATATGCCAAGATACTACTTTACTAATCATAATTATCGCAAAATGAAAGGAATGTTTACTATATGCAATACAGCTCTATTAAGTAAAGTAAGTAGTTTTATTCAGAGAGTAATTAAGCTTCTTTAAACTATATAAGGAAAAATAGAATTGTTAGTTTCAATGTATTTAAATTTGCCTATTGCTGACTGTGTCCATCTATTATTTCCTTCTTTATTTTCATTTTTATAATTATTATTTTTGTTCCTTTTGACCTCTTGTTGCATATGTACATATGTCATGAGTGAATAAAAAATCTTGAAATCTTAAATCTTGAAATCTTGTACAAGTAAACAATACAGGTTAGCCTTCTTACAGGTAAACAATTCAGGTAAATAGTCTTACAATTAAACAATACAGGTAAGTCTTCTTACAGGTTAACAATACAGGTAAATCTTCTTACAGGTAAACAATACAAGTAAGTCTTCTTACAGGTAAACAATACAGGTTAGCCTTCTTATAGGTAAACAATACAAGTAAATCTTCTTACAGGTAAACAATACAGGTAAGCCTTCTTACAGGTAAACAATACAGGTAAGTCTTCTTACAGGTAAACAATACAGGTAAGTCTTCTTACAGGTAAACAATACAGGTAAATCTTCTTACAGGTAAACAATACAGGTAAATCTTCTTACTGGTAAACAATACAAGTAAGTCTTCTTACAGGTAAACAATACAGGTAAGTCTTCTTACAGGTAACCAATACAGGTAAATCTTCTTACAGGTAAACAATACAGGTAAATCTTCTTACAGGTAAACAATACAAGTAAATCTTCTTACAGGTAAACAATACAAGTAAGTCTTCTTACAGGTAAACAATACAGGTTAGCCTTCTTACAGGTAAACAATACAGGTAAACAATACAGGTAAATCTTCTGACAGGTAAACAATACAGGTAAGCCTTCTTACAGGTAAACAATATACAGGTGACACAAATGAATAGGGCGTTGTAGATACAGGAGCATTGTTCATGTTGTGACATCTAAATACACCAATTCTGCGTAAAGAGTGCATAAAGGGAGACAACTCAATTTCAATGAGAATTTTAGGTATCGCGATACAAAATATACTTATTGTATATCATGGTTGTAGATGAAAAATTTATATATCTGTGTATTGTTACAGCCTTTACGAGACGTCGTATTGTAGTTTTTGGCCTGTGTCATGTTTGGAATAAGTGCTTCCAAAGTTGTTGCAATTACTGACCTTGACTTCAATCCACATGATTAATGCCTTTAAGGTTTAAGACCCTGTTTGAATTAGTGATATTCTGTTTGGCTATATATCACTTCTTAGATGTACTTAAACATAACTTAGTTGATAAAAAGTGTGAATGCACCGGGACTAACTTTATGTATCACTATTGATTCGTAAATTGTTATGAAGCTTGTAAATTTTGGCAAAATATGAGAATAAATGTATATTTCAGTAAAACAAGTTCATAGTTTCTGTTACATGTTTCTGTCATTATTATAGCTAACAATCTGATTGCAAAGACTTGTATTGATGTATATTTGTTAAATCTTGTTTCAGAAAGAAAAAAAGATTTTAGAAGTTAAACGATTAGACTTAGATGCTTCCAAAAACCGTTTGAGAAAAGCCAAATCAACAGCAAGTCAACAAACGGTTAGTATTGGTACAGAGGATATTCTGTATTACATTACAGTAGGTACAGGGGGACATTCTGTGTTACAGTAGGTACAGGGGGACATTCTGTGTTACAGTAGGTACAGGGGACATTCTGTGTTACAGTAGGTACAGGGGACATTCTGTGTTACAGTAGGTACAGGGGGACATTCTGTGTTACAGTAGGTACAGGGGGACATTCTGTGTTACAGTAGGTACAGGGGGACATTCTGTGTTACAGTAGGTACAGGGGGACATTCTGTGTTACAGTAGGTACAGGGGGACATTCTGTGTTACAGTAGGTACAGGGGACATTCTGTGTTACAGTAGGTACAGGAGGACATTCTGTGTTACAGTAGGTACAGAGGGACATTCTGTGTTACAGTAGGTACAGGGGGACATTCTGTGTTACAGTAGGTACAGGGGGACATTCTGTGTTACAGTAGGTACAGGGGGACATTCTGTGTTACAGTAGGTACAGGGGACATTCTGTGTTACAGTAGGTACAGGGGGACATTCTGTGTTACAGTAGGTACAGGGGGACATTCTGTGTTACAGTAGGTACAGGGGGACATTCTGTACATTACAGTAGGTACAGGGGGACATTCTGTGTTACAGTAGGTACAGGGGGACATTCTGTACTTACAGTAGGTACAGGGGGACATTCTGTGTTACAGTAGGTACAGGGGGACATTCTGTGTTACAGTAGGTACAGGGGGACATTCTGTGTTACAGTAGGTACAGGGGGACATTCTGTGTTACAGTAGGTACAGGGGGACATTCTGTGTTACAGTAGGTACAGGGGGACATTCTGTGTTACAGTAGGTACAGGGGGACATTCTGTGTTACAGTAGGTACAGGGGGACAGTAGGTACAGGACATTACAGTAGGTACAGGGGGACATTCTGTGTTACAGTAGGTACAGGGGGACATTCTGTGTTACAGTAGGTACAGGGGGACATTCTGTACATTACAGTAGGTACAGGGGGACATTCTGTACATTACAGTAGGTACAGGGGGACATTCTGTGTTACAGTAGGTACAGGGGGACATTCTGTGTTACAGTAGGTACAGGGGGACATTCTGTGTTACAGTAGGTACAGGGGGACATTCTGTGTTACAGTAGGTACAGGGGGACATTCTGTGTTACAGTAGGTACAGGGGGACATTCTGTGTTACAGTAGGTACAGGGGGACATTCTGTGTTACAGTAGGTACAGGGGGACATTCTGTGTTACAGTAGGTACAGGGGGACATTCTGTGTTACAGTAGGTACAGGGGGACATTCTGTGTTACAGTAGGTACAGGGGGACATTCTGTACATTACAGTAGGTACAGACAGGGGGACATTCTGTGTTACAGTAGGTACAGGGGACATTCTGTGTTACAGTAGGTACAGGGGGACATTCTGTGTTACAGTAGGTACAGGGGGACATTCTGTGTTACAGTAGGTACAGAGGGACATTCTGTGTTACAGTAGGTACAGGGGGACATTCTGTGTTACAGTAGGTACAGGGGACATTCTGTGTTACAGTAGGTACAGGGAGCATTCTGTGTTACAGTAGGTACAGGGGGACATTCTGTGTTACAGTAGGTACAGGGGGACATTCTGTGTTACAGTAGGTACAGGGGGACATTCTGTGTTACAGTAGGTACAGGGGGACATTCTGTGTTACAGTAGGTACAGGGGGACATTCTGTGTTACAGTAGGTACAGGGGGACATTCTGTGTTACAGTAGGTACAGGGGGACATTCTGTGTTACAGTAGGTACAGGGGGACATTCTGTGTTACAGTAGGTACAGGGGGACATTCTGTGTTACAGTAGGTACAGGGGGACATTCTGTGTTACAGTAGGTACAGGGGACATTCTGTGTTACAGTAGGTACAGAGGGACATTCTGTGTTACAGTAGGTACAGGGGGACATTCTGTGTTACAGTAGGTACAGGGGGACATTCTGTGTTACAGTAGGTACAGAGGGACATTCTGTGTTACAGTAGGTACAGGGGGACATTCTGTGTTACAGTAGGTACAGGGGGACATTCTGTGTTACAGTAGGTACAGGGGGACATTCTGTGTTACAGTAGGTACAGGGGGACATTCTGTGTTACAGTAGGTACAGGGGGACATTCTGTGTTACAGTAGGTACAGGGGGACATTCTGTGTTACAGTAGGTACAGGGGGACATTCTGTGTTACAGTAGGTACAGGGGGACATTCTGTGTTACAGTAGGTACAGGGGACATTCTGTGTTACAGTAGGTACAGGGGGACATTCTGTGTTACAGTAGGTACAGGGGGACATTCTGTGTTACAGTAGGTACAGGGGGACATTCTGTGTTACAGTAGGTACAGGGGACATTCTGTGTTACAGTAGGTACAGGGGGACATTCTGTGTTACAGTAGGTACAGGGGACATTCTGTGTTACAGTAGGTACAGGAGGACATTCTGTGTTACAGTAGGTACAGGGGGACATTCTGTGTTACAGTAGGTACAGAGGGACATTCTGTGTTACAGTAGGTACAGGGGGACATTCTGTGTTACAGTAGGTACAGGGGGACATTCTGTGTTACAGTAGGTACAGGGGGACATTCTGTGTTACAGTAGGTACAGGGGGACATTCTGTGTTACAGTAGGTACAGGGGGACATTCTGTGTTACAGTAGGTACAGGGGGACATTCTGTGTTACAGTAGGTACAGGGGGACATTCTGTGTTACAGTAGGTACAGGGGGACATTCTGTGTTACAGTAGGTACAGAGGGACATTCTGTGTTACAGTAGGTACAGGGGGACATTCTGTGTTACAGTAGGTACAGGGGGACATTCTGTGTTACAGTAGGTACAGGGGGACATTCTGTGTTACAGTAGGTACAGAGGGACATTCTGTGTTACAGTAGGTACAGGGGGACATTCTGTGTTACAGTAGGTACAGGGGGACATTCTGTGTTACAGTAGGTACAGGGGGACATTCTGTGTTACAGTAGGTACAGGGGGACATTCTGTGTTACAGTAGGTACAGGGGGACATTCTGTGTTACAGTAGGTACAGGGGACATTCTGTGTTACAGTAGGTACAGAGGGACATCATTCTGTGTTACAGTAGGTACAGGGGGACATTCTGTGTTACAGTAGGTACAGGGGGACATTCTGTGTTACAGTAGGTACAGGGGGACATTCTGTGTTACAGTAGGTACAGGGGGACATTCTGTGTTACAGTAGGTACAGGGGACATTCTGTGTTACAGTAGGTACAGGGGGACATTCTGTGTTACAGTAGGTACAGGGGGACATTCTGTGTTACAGTAGGTACAGGGGGACATTCTGTGTTACAGTAGGTACAGGGGGACATTCTGTGTTACAGTAGGTACAGGGGGACATTCTGTGTTACAGTAGGTACAGGGGGACATTCTGTGTTACAGTAGGTACAGGGGACATTCTGTGTTACAGTAGGTACAGGGGACATTCTGTGTTACAGTAGGTACAGGGGGACATTCTGTGTTACAGTAGGTACAGGGGGACATTCTGTGTTACAGTAGGTACAGGGGGACATTCTGTGTTACAGTAGGTACAGGGGGACATTTCTGTGTTACAGTAGGTACAGGGGGACATTCTGTGTTACAGTAGGTACAGGGGGACATTCTGTGTTACAGTAGGTACAGGGGGACATTCTGTGTTACAGTAGGTACAGGGGACATTCTGTGTTTCAGTAGGTACAGGGGGACATTCTGTGTTACAGTAGGTACAGAGGGACATTCTGTGTTACAGTAGGTACAGGGGGACATTCTGTGTTACAGTAGGTACAGGGGACATTCTGTGTTACAGTAGGTACAGGGGACATTCTGTGTTACAGTAGGTACAGGGGGACATTCTGTGTTACAGTAGGTACAGGGGGACATTCTGTGTTACAGTAGGTACAGGGGGACATTCTGTGTTACAGTAGGTACAGGGGGACATTCTGTGTTACAGTAGGTACAGGGGGACATTCTGTGTTACAGTAGGTACAGGGGGACATTCTGTGTTACAGTAGGTACAGGGGGACATTCTGTGTTACAGTAGGTACAGGGGGACATTCTGTGTTACAGTAGGTACAGGGGGACATTCTGTGTTACAGTAGGTACAGGGGGACATTCTGTGTTACAGTAGGTACAGGGGGACATTCTGTGTTACAGTAGGTACAGGGGGACATTCTGTGTTACAGTAGGTACAGGGGGACATTCTGTGTTACAGTCTGTACATTACAGTAGGTACAGGGGGACATTCTGTGTTACAGTAGGTACAGGGGGACATTCTGTGTTACAGTAGGTACAGGGGGACATTCTGTGTTACAGTAGGTACAGGGGGACATTCTGTGTTACAGTAGGTACAGGGGGACATTCTGTGTTACAGTAGGTACAGGGGGACATTCTGTGTTACAGTAGGTACAGGGGGACATTCTGTGTTACAGTAGGTACAGGGGGACATTCTGTGTTACAGTAGGTACAGGGGGACATTCTGTGTTACAGTAGGTACAGGGGGACATTCTGTGTTACAGTAGGTACAGGGGGACATTCTGTGTTACAGTAGGTACAGGGGGACATTCTGTGTTACAGTAGGTACAGGGGGACATTCTGTGTTACAGTAGGTACAGGGGGACATTCTGTGTTACAGTAGGTACAGGGGGACATTCTGTGTTACAGTAGGTACAGGGGGACATTCTGTACATTACAGTAGGTACAGGGGGACATTCTGTGTTACAGTAGGTACAGGGGGACATTCTGTGTTACAGTAGGTACAGGGGGACATTCTGTGTTACAGTAGGTACAGGGGGACATTCTGTGTTACAGTAGGTACAGGGGGATTACAGTAGGTACAGGGGGACATTCTGTGTTACAGTAGGTACAGGGGGACATTCTGTGTTACAGTAGGTACAGGGGGACATTCTGTGTTACAGTAGGTACAGGGGGACATTCTGTGTTACAGTAGGTACAGGGGGACATTCTGTGTTACAGTAGGTACAGGGGGACATTCTGTACATTACAGTAGGTACAGGGGGACATTCTGTGTTACAGTAGGTACAGGGGGACATTCTGTGTTACAGTAGGTACAGGGGGACATTCTGTGTTACAGTAGGTACAGGGGGACATTCTGTGTTACAGTAGGTACAGGGGGACATTCTGTGTTACAGTAGGTACAGGGGGACATTCTGTGTTACAGTAGGTACAGGGGGACATTCTGTGTTACAGTAGGTACAGGGGGACATTCTGTGTTACAGTAGGTACAGGGGGACATTCTGTGTTACAGTAGGTACAGGGGACATTCTGTGTTACAGTAGGTACAGAGGGACATTCTGTGTTACAGTAGGTACAGGGGGACATTCTGTGTTACAGTAGGTACAGGGGGACATTCTGTGTTACAGTAGGTACAGGGGGACATTCTGTGTTACAGTAGGTACAGGGGGACATTCTGTGTTACAGTAGGTACAGGGGGACATTCTGTGTTACAGTAGGTACAGGGGGACATTCTGTGTTACAGTAGGTACAGGGGGACATTCTGTGTTACAGTAGGTACAGGGGGACATTCTGTGTTACAGTAGGTACAGGGGGACATTCTGTGTTACAGTAGGTACAGGGGGACATTCTGTGTTACAGTAGGTACAGGGGGACATTCTGTGTTACAGTAGGTACAGGGGGACATTCTGTGTTACAGTAGGTACAGGGGGACATTCTGTGTTACAGTAGGTACAGGGGGACATTCTGTGTTACAGTAGGTACAGGGGGACATTCTGTGTTACAGTAGGTACAGGGGGACATTCTGTGTTACAGTAGGTACAGGGGGACATTCTGTGTTACAGTAGGTACAGAGGGACATTCTGTGTTACAGTAGGTACAGGGGGACATTCTGTGTTACAGTAGGTACAGGGGGACATTCTGTGTTACAGTAGGTACAGAGGGACATTCTGTGTTACAGTAGGTACAGGGGGACATTCTGTGTTACAGTAGGTACAGGGGACATTCTGTGTTACAGTAGGTACAGGGGGACATTCTGTGTTACAGTAGGTACAGGGGACATTCTGTGTTACAGTAGGTACAGGGGACATTCTGTGTTACAGTAGGTACAGGGGGACATTCTGTGTTACAGTAGGTACAGGGGGACATTCTGTGTTACAGTAGGTACAGGGGACATTCTGTGTTACAGTAGGTACAGGGGGACATTCTGTGTTACAGTAGGTACAGGGGACATTCTGTGTTACAGTAGGTACAGGGGGACATTCTGTGTTACAGTAGGTACAGGGGGACATTCTGTGTTACAGTAGGTACAGAGGGACATTCTGTGTTACAGTAGGTACAGAGGGACATTCTGTGTTACAGTAGGTACAGGGGGACATTCTGTGTTACAGTAGGTACAGGGGGACATTCTGTGTTACAGTAGTAGGTACAGGGGGACATTCTGTGTTACAGTAGGTACAGGGGGACATTCTGTGTTACAGTAGGTACAGGGGGACATTCTGTGTTACAGTAGGTACAGGGGGACATTCTGTGTTACAGTAGGTACAGGGGGACATTCTGTGTTACAGTAGGTACAGAGGGACATTCTGTGTTACAGTAGGTACAGGGGGACATTCTGTGTTACAGTAGGTACAGGGGGACATTCTGTGTTACAGTAGGTACAGGGGGACATTCTGTGTTACAGTAGGTACAGGGGGACATTCTGTGTTACAGTAGGTACAGGGGGACATTCTGTGTTACAGTAGGTACAGGGGGACATTCTGTGTTACAGTAGGTACAGGGGGACATTCTGTGTTACAGTAGGTACAGGGGGACATTCTGTGTTACAGTAGGTACAGGGGGACATTCTGTGTTACAGTAGGTACAGGGGGACATTCTGTGTTACAGTAGGTACAGGGGGACATTCTGTGTTACAGTAGGTACAGGGGGACATTCTGTGTTACAGTAGGTACAGGGGGACATTCTGTGTTACAGTAGGTACAGGGGGACATTCTGTGTTACAGTAGGTACAGGGGGACATTCTGTGTTACAGTAGGTACAGGGGACATTCTGTGTTACAGTAGGTACAGGGAGCATTCTGTGTTACAGTAGGTACAGAGGGACATTCTGTGTTACAGTAGGTACAGGGGGACATTCTGTGTTACAGTAGGTACAGGGGGACATTCTGTGTGACAGTAAGTACAGAGGGGACATTCTGTGTTACAGTAGGTACAGGGGGACATTCTGTGTTACAGTAGGTACAGGGGGACATTCTGTGTTACAGTAGGTACAGGGGGACATTCTGTGTTACAGTAGGTACAGGGGGACATTCTGTGTTACAGTAGGTACAGAGGGACATTCTGTGTTACAGTAGGTACAGGGGGACATTCTGTGTTACAGTAGGTACAGGGGGACATTCTGTGTTACAGTAGGTACAGGGGGACATTCTGTGTTACAGTAGGTACAGGGGGACATTCTGTGTTACAGTAGGTACAGGGGGACATTCTGTGTTACAGTAGGTACAGGGGGACATTCTGTGTTACAGTAGGTACAGGGGGACATTCTGTGTTACAGTAGGTACAGGGGGACATTCTGTGTTACAGTAGGTACAGGGGGACATTCTGTGTTACAGTAGGTACAGGGGGACATTCTGTGTTACAGTAGGTACAGGGGGACATTCTGTGTTACAGTAGGTACAGGGGGACATTCTGTGTTACAGTAGGTACAGGGGGACATTCTGTGTTACAGTAGGTACAGGGGGACATTCTGTGTTACAGTAGGTACAGGGGGACATTCTGTGTTACAGTAGGTACAGGGGGACATTCTGTGTTACAGTAGGTACAGGGGGACATTCTGTGTTACAGTAGGTACAGAGGGACATTCTGTGTTACAGTAGGTACAGGGGGACATTCTGTGTTACAGTAGGTACAGGGGGACATTCTGTGTTACAGTAGGTACAGGGGACATTCTGTGTTACAGTAGGTACAGGGGGACATTCTGTGTTACAGTAGGTACAGGGGGACATTCTGTGTTACAGTAGGTACAGGGGGACATTCTGTACACTACAGTAGGTACAGGGGGACATTCTGTGTTACAGTAGGTACAGGGGGACATTCTGTACATTACAGTAGGTACAGGGGGACATTCTGTGTTACAGTAGGTACAGAGGGACATTCTGTGTTACAGTAAGTACAGGGGGACATTCTGTGTTACAGTAGGTACAAGGGACATTCTGTGTTACAGTAAGTACAGGGGGACAATCTGTGTACAGTACAGAGGGACATTCTGTGTTACAGTAGGTACATGGGGACATTCTGTGTTACAGTAGGTACAGGGGGACATTCTGTGTTACAGTAGGTACAGGGGGACATTCTGTACATTACAGTAGGTACAGAGGGACATTCTGTGTTACAGTAGGTACAGGGGGACATTCTGTACATTACAGTAGGTACAGAGGGACATTCTGTGTTACAGTAGGTACAGGGGGACATTCTGTGTTACAGTAGGTACAGGGGGACATTCTGTGTTACAGTAGGTACAGGGGGACATTCTGTGTTACAGTAGGTACAGGGGGACATTCTGTGTTACAGTAGGTACAGGGGGACATTCTGTACATTACAGTAGGTACAGGGGGACATTCTGTGTTACAGTAGGTACAGGGGGACATTCTGTGTTACAGTAGGTACAGGGGGACATTCTGTGTTACAGTAGGTACAGGGGGACATTCTGTGTTACAGTAGGTACAGGGGGACATTCTGTGTTACAGTAGGTACAGGGGGACATTCTGTGTTACAGTAGGTACAGGGGGACATTCTGTGTTACAGTAGGTACAGGGGGACATTCTGTGTTACAGTAGGTACAGGGGGACATTCTGTGTTACAGTAGGTACAGGGGGACATTCTGTGTTACAGTAGGTACAGGGGGACATTCTGTGTTACAGTAGGTACAGGGGGACATTCTGTGTTACAGTAGGTACAGGGGGACATTCTGTGTTACAGTAGGTACAGGGGGACATTCTGTGTTACAGTAGGTACAGGGGGACATTCTGTGTTACAGTAGGTACAGGGGGACATTCTGTGTTACAGTAGGTACAGGGGGACATTCTGTGTTACAGTAGGTACAGGGGGACATTCTGTGTTACAGTAGGTACAGGGGGACATTCTGTGTTACAGTAGGTACAGGGGGACATTCTGTGTTACAGTAGGTACAGGGGGACATTCTGTGTTACAGTAGGTACAGGGGGACATTCTGTGTTACAGTAGGTACAGGGGGACATTCTGTGTTACAGTAGGTACAGGGGGACATTCTGTGTTACAGTAGGTACAGGGGGACATTCTGTGTTACAGTAGGTACAGGGGGACATTCTGTGTTACAGTAGGTACAGGGGACATTCTGTGTTACAGTAGGTACAGGGGGACATTCTGTGTTACAGTAGGTACAGGGGGACATTCTGTGTTACAGTAGGTACAGGGGGACATTCTGTGTTACAGTAGGTACAGGGGGACATTCTGTGTTACAGTAGGTACAGGGGGACATTCTGTGTTACAGTAGGTACAGGGGGACATTCTGTGTTACAGTAGGTACAGGGGGACATTCTGTGTTACAGTAGGTACAGGGGACATTCTGTGTTACAGTAGGTACAGGGGGACATTCTGTGTTACAGTAGGTACAGGGGAATCTGTGTTACAGTAGGTACAGGGGGGACATTCTGTGTTACAGTAGGTACAGGGGGACATTCTGTGTTACAGTAGGTACAGGGGGACATTCTGTGTTACAGTAGGTACAGGGGGACATTCTGTGTTACAGTAGGTACAGGGGGACATTCTGTGTTACAGTAGGTACAGGGGGACATTCTGTACGTTACAGTAGGTACAGTAGGTACAGAGGGACATTCTGTGTTACAGTAGGTACAGGGGGACATTCTGTGTTACAGTAGGTACAGGGGGACATTCTGTGTTACAGTAGGTACAGGAGGACATTCTGTGTTACAGTAGGTACAGAGGGACATTCTGTGTTACAGTAGGTACAGGGGACATTCTGTGTTACAGTAGGTACAGGGAGCATTCTGTGTTACAGTAGGTACAGGGGGACATTCTGTGTTACAGTAGGTACAGGGGACATTCTGTGTTACAGTAGGTACAGGGGGACATTCTGTGTTACAGTAGGTACAGGGGACATTCTGTACAGTAGGTACAGGGGACATTCTGTGTTACAGTAGGTACAGGGGGACATTCTGTGTTACAGTAGGTACAGGGGGACATTCTGTGTTACAGTAGGTACAGGGGACATTCTGTGTTACAGTAGGTACAGGGGGACATTCTGTGTTACAGTAGGTACAGGGGGACATTCTGTGTTACAGTAGGTACAGGGGGACATTCTGTGTTACAGTAGGTACAGGGGGACATTCTTGTGTTACAGTAGGTACAGGGGGACATTCTGTGTTACAGTAGGTACAGGGGGACATTCTGTGTTACAGTAGGTACAGAGGGACATTCTGTGTTACAGTAGGTACAGGGGGACATTCTGTGTTACAGTAGGTACAGGGGGACATCTGTGTTACAGTAGGTACAGGGTAGTACAGAGGGGACATTCTGTGTTACAGTAGGTACAGAGGGACATTCTGTGTTACAGTAGGTACAGAGGGACATTCTGTGTTACAGTAGGTACAGGGGACATTCTGTGTTACAGTAGGTACAAGGGGACATTCTGTGTTACAGTAGGTACAGGGGACATTGTCTTACAGTGGTACAGGTGACATTCTGTGTTACGTAGGTACAGAGGGACATTCTGTGTTGTAGGTTACAGGGACATTTGTGTTGTAGGTTAAGGGTTTGTTGTAGGTTAATGGGATTTGGTTGTAGGGTTAACAGGGTTTGGTTGTAGGTTAATGGGGTTTGGTTGTAGGTTAACAGGGTTTGGTTGTAGGTTAATGGGTTTAAGTTGTAGGTTAATGGGGTTTGGTTGTAGGTTAACAGGGTTTGGTTGTAGGTTAATGGGGTTTGGTTGTGGGTTAATGGGGTTTGTTGTAGGTTAATGGGGTTTGGTTGTGTTAATGGGGTTTAAGGTTAAGTTGTAGGTTATGGGTTAAGTGGTAGGTTAATGGAGTTTGGTTGTAGGTTAACAGGGTTTGGTTGTGGGTTAACAGGGTTTGGTTTTAGGTTAACAGGGTTTGGTTGTGGTTAATGGGGTTAAGTTGTACGTTAATGGTTTTGGTTGTGGGTTAATTGGGTTTGGTTGTTGGTAAATGGGGTTTGGTTATAGGTTAATGGGGTTAAATTGTAGGTTAATGGGGTTGAGTTGTAGGTTAATGGGGTTAAGTTGTAGGTTAATGGTGTTTGGTTATAGGTTAATGGGGTTAAGTTGTAGGTTAATGTTGTTGTAGTTATGGTTTTTGTAGGTTAATGGTTTGGTTGTAGTTATGGGGTTAAGTTGGGTTAACAGGGTTTGGTTGAAGGTTAATGGGGTTAAGTTTTAGGTTAACAGGGTTTGCTTGTAGGTTAATGGGGTTAAGTTGTAGGTTAATGGGGTTAAGTTGTAGGTTAATGGGGTTTGGTTGTAGGTTAATGGGGTTTGGTTGTAGGTTAATGGGGTTAAGTTGTAGGTTAATGGCGTTTGGTTGTGGGTTAGCAGGGTTTGGTTGTAGGTTAATGGGGTTTGGTTGAAGGTTAATGGGGTTTGGTTGTGGGTTTATGGGGTTAAGTTGTAGGTTAATGGGGTTTGGTTGTGGGTTAATTGGGTTTGGTTTTAGGTTAATGGGGTTAAGTTGTAGGTTAGCAGGGTTTGGTTGTGGGTTAGCAGGATTTGGTTGTAGGTTAATGGGGTTTGGTTGTAAGTTATTGGGGTTAAGTTGTAGGTTAATGGGGTTTGGTTGTGGGTTAGCAGGGTTTGGTTGTAGGTTAATGGGGTTTGGTTGAAGGTTAATGGGGTTTGGTTGTGGGTTTATGGGGTTAAGTTGTAGGTTAATGGGGTTTGGTTGTGGGTTAATTGGGTTTGGTTTTAGGTTAATGGGGTTAAGTTGTAGGTTAGCAGGGTTTGGTTGTTGGTTAGCAGGATTTGGTTGTAGGTTAATGGGGTTTGGTTGAAGGTTAATAGGGTTAGGTTGTAGGTTAATGGGGTTTGGTTGTTCGTTAATTGGGTTTGGTTGTAGGTTAATGGGGTTAATTGTAGGTTAATGGGGTTAAGTTGTAGGTTATTGGGGTTTGGTTGTTCGTTAATTGGGTTTGGTTGTAGGTTATCTGGGTTTGATTGTATGTTAATGGGATTCAGTTGTAGGTTAATGGGGTTAAGTTGTAGGATAATTGGGTTTGGTTGTAGGTTAATGGGGTTAAGTTGTAGGTTAATGGGGTTTGGTTGTGGGTTAGCAGGGTTTGGTTGTAGGTTAATGGGGTTTGGTTGTGGGTTAGCAGGGTTTGGTTGTAGGTTAATGGAATTGGTTGTGGGTTAACAGGGTTTGGTTGTGGGTTAATTGGGTTTGGTTGTGGGTTAATGGGGTTTGGTGTAGGTTAACAGCGTTTGGTTGTCGGTTAACAGCGTTTGGTTGTCGGTTAATGGGGTTTGGTTGTAGGTTAATGGGGTTTGGTTGTGGGTTAATTGAATTTGGTTGTGGGTTAATTGGTTTGGTTGTGGGTTAATGGGGTAAGTTGTAGGTGAACAGGGTTTGGTTGTAGGTTAATGGGGTTTGGTTGTGGGATAATTGGATTTGGTTGTGGGTTGATTGGTTTGGTTGTGGGTTAATGGGGTAAGTTGTAGGTTAACAGGGTTTGGTTGTATGTTAACAGGGTTTGGTTGTGGGTAAACAGGGTTTGGTTGTAGGTTAACAGCGTTTGGTTGTAGGTTAATGGGGTTAAGTTGTACGTTAATGTTTTTTGGTTGTGGGTTAATTGGGTTTGGTTGTGGGTAAATGGGGTTTGGTTGTAGGTTAATGGGGTTTGGTTATAGGTTAACAGGGTTTGGTTGTTGGTTAATGGGGTTAAGTTGTAGGTTAATGGGGTTAAGTTGTGGGTTAGCAGGGTTTGGTTGTAGTTTAATGGGGTTTGGTTGAAGGTTAATGGGGTTAAGTTGTAGGTTAATGTGGTTTGGTTGTGGGTTAATTGCGTTTGATGTAGGTTAACAGGGTTTGATTGGAGGTTAACGAGGTTTGGTTGTGGGTTAGCAGGGTTTGGTTGTAGGTTAATGAGGTTTGGTTGTGGGTTAACAGGGTTTGGTTTTAGGTTAACAGGGTTTGGTTGTTGGTTAATGGGGTTAAGTTGTACGTTAATGGTTTTGGTTGTGGGTTAATTGGGTTTGGTTGTTGGTAAATGGGGTTTGGTTATAGGTTAATGGGGTTAAATTGTAGGTTAATGGGGTTGAGTTGTGGGTTAATTGGGTTTGGTTGTGGGTTAATGGGGTTTGGTGTAGGTTAACAGCGTTTGGTTGTCGGTTAACAGCGTTTGGTTGTCGGTTAATGGGGTTTGGTTGTAGGTTAATGGGGTTTGGTTGTGGGTTAATTGAATTTGGTTGTGGGTTAATTGGTTTGGTTGTGGGTTAATGGGGTAAGTTGTAGGTGAACAGGGTTTGGTTGTAGGTTAATGGGGTTTGGTTGTGGGATAATTGGATTTGGTTGTGGGTTGATTGGTTTGGTTGTGGGTTAATGGGGTAAGTTGTAGGTTAACAGGGTTTGGTTGTATGTTAACAGGGTTTGGTTGTGGGTAAACAGGGTTTGGTTGTAGGTTAACAGCGTTTGGTTGTAGGTTAATGGGGTTAAGTTGTACGTTAATGTTTTTTGGTTGTGGGTTAATTGGGTTTAGTTGTGGGTAAATGGGGTTTGGTTGTAGGTTAATGGGGTTTGGTTATAGGTTAACAGGGTTTGGTTGTTGGTTAATGGGGTTAAGTTGTAGGTTAATGGGGTTAAGTTGTGGGTTAGCAGGGTTTGGTTGTAGTTTAATGGGGTTTGGTTGAAGGTTAATGGGGTTAAGTTGTAGGTTAATGTGGTTTGGTTGTGGGTTAATTGCGTTTGATGTAGGTTAACAGGGTTTGATTGGAGGTTAACGAGGTTTGGTTGTGGGTTAGCAGGGTTTGGTTGTAGGTTAATGAGGTTTGGTTGTGGGTTAATTGGGTTTGGTTGTAGGTTAATGAGGTTTGGTTGTGGGTTAGCAGGGTTAAGTTGTAGGTTAACGAGGTTTGGTTGTGGGTTAATTGGGTTTGGTTGTAGGTTAACAGGGTTTGATTGGAGGTTAACGAGGTTTGGTTGTGGGTTAGCAGGGTTTTGTTGTAGGTTATTGAGGTTTGGTTGTTGGTTAATTGGGTTTGGTTGTAGGTTAATGGGGTTTGGTTGTAGGTTAATCGGGTTTGGTTGTAGGTTAATCGGGTTTGGTTGTGGGTTAATGGGGTTAAGTTGTAGGTTAACAGGGTTTGGTTGAAGGTTAATGGGGTTTGGTTGTTGGTTAATTGGGTTTGGTTGTAGGTTAATGGGGTTTGGTTATAGGTTAATGGGGTTAAGTTGTAGGTTAACGAGGTTAAGTTGTGGGTTAGCAGGGTTTGGTTGTAGGTTAATGGGGTTTGGTTGTGGGTTAATGGGGTTAAGTTGTAGGTTAACAGGGTTTGATTGGAGGTTAATTGGGTTTGGTTGTGGGCTAATGGGGTTAAGTTGTAGGTTAGCAGGGTTTGGTTGTAGGTTAATAGGGTTTGGTGTAGGTTAACAGGGTTAAGTTGTTGGTTAATGGGGTTTGGTGTAGGTTATCTGGGTTTGATTGTAAGTTATCTGGGTTTGGCTGGGGTGGAGATGGGTTTGGATGTAGGTTATCTGGGTTTGGCTTGGGTGGAGATGGGTTTGGTTTGGGATGCTACTGTTCTTTAATGTATGTCTGTCTTTTACAAGCCTAACTCCACTACCAACACCTTGACCCTAGTAGAGGTTAGTGGCTCCTGTTTTCATGCATGCTCATTGTCCACCCTTGTTCTGTGTATGTATCGCTTTAGATGTCCTATGTTTGTAATACATATACCTCTATAGTACTGTTATATTTCACTGAAGTTAATTAAGAGGTATACTGGATTCTAGGGCTGTAACAATAAATCACACTACAGTATGCCTATCAACACGATCAATCAGTGGTAAATTCAGGTTGATAACAATACCAAATACCTTAAGATATCAATTGTTTCAATTGTTAGATATTTTTCTGAAGCTTGGACTAAATTGAAGCACTCACTGAGGTTTGATACAGTAACAGATTAAGAGTCGCGATAAAATGTCACTGTTTTCGACATGCTATTGAATAAAAAAGCAATCGTCAACATTGTTTTCGATCACGATCATCAATGTGTTTGACTTGCAGCTGGCACTAGTAGGTAAAGGGAAATAACTCTAAACCAACACTGCACTTGATGTACGACATGGCTGGTAATTCCTCACCTGATATAAAACATGGCGGCCAATTCATCGACTGGAATTTGATAGAATTCAGAATGCAATACTATTGTGATTTACCCGACTCTGAAATGGTCCTAACTTGGTCCTGACCATTAGCTTTTGTGATTTTTTGAGTCAGTCTGAAATCGAAGATGGCCACCAATGCCACCATTTTTAAAACACAATTTGAGCTCTATTTGAAGTTCTAGCAGCTAAAATTGTTTAAAGTAATCCTGAAATGTCCTGACCAATTAAAATGTATTATTTTTTGGGTCAATCAAAATCCTTATTTTGAACTTATCAGGATTTGACAATTAAAGGGATTGAGATCAGATACTGAAGTGATCCTTTGTTCTAACCAGGTGATGATTAATCTGGAAAATTAAACAATGGTTTCTTTTCTCAACTAATACGAAGGATGTGAGATGACCCTGACATGTTTTTGGTACACATTGTAGTATGTATTGACTAGTATGTAACCAGCACCATTCAGGCCCCACATCCTACAGAACTCCTATAACAAATTGTAAAGTATGTGTGACTGCATGAAAACTCCCTAGAATTAGCATTTTTCGAGGAGTATTCCTAAAAATCTTGCCGTGAATTTTTTTTAATTGAATTCTTACATAAATCTGTAGTCTCAACAATATGCTTTTTATTCATTATTTACCAGTACCTGTGGTTATATCAATTTTCTTTTGAAATAGAATTACAGATTGTGATCCAATTTCTTAGATTTCTTGCAATAAATGAAATTTTCACCAATGATTTGTTATAAGCAGAATTGATTATAGTTTCTATGGCTTCAAAACATACTGTATAGTCGGTCATTTCTGCAGGTAAAAAAAATTGCTATTTTTACTTTAAATGAAGGGAAAATTTTAGCAAAGCAAAATTTTGCAATATGGTTATCAGAGTACATATAACTTATATGTATCTTTATGATATAATAATTATGTATCAATCCACCACTTTGTAAATGTGAGACTCAGCTACCATGTTCTGACTGTGTAGTTATTATAGTTATTATTTTTGGGATGAAATTTTCACGATCACATAGATGTCCCTCAAAGTCACGAAAATATCATCTCTGCAAAAATGAACGGCCATACAGTATCTCAAAATCATTCAAAGTAAATTATAATTTCAAACAGAAAATTTCCCGGTATATATTAATTTTCAACTTGTTTTAATTAAGTGATTTAATAGTGAACACAGCTGTCTAACGAACATGAATCTGTTTGTATATCCTACCCATTGACAAGCCGAGTAGCCAATCAGATTCGGAGCTCAGTGCTACTGGGCCCTCCTTTCCTGTATCCATGGTAACTAAAAATAATCCTATATTTGCACCAATCAGATTTAGATATTTTGGTAATTATTTCAATATGATCATGTTTTGATTTCCTATCTTTTGTATTTTGTATTGAGTTTTAGTGAGATATGTTACCATCATGACATACATCACACCTTAGTATAAGCCACAGAGTTTTTTGGGTTTTTTTGTGGCAGTTCTTCAACTTCAAGCTTTTTTGAAACCATTATCTATAAGACTGTGTTATTATAAATTTAAGACAAAATGACAAGAAAATCTAGCCAATTAATATGAAATAACTGATCCAATTCTAATCGAGGATCAATGTACAGGGTACTTTAGAGAATGCCAGATTTCCTGTTTTTGTCCTTTTGCCAAATTTATGGGAATTTTTTCTTTACAATGTGGTGTTGGCTAACAACAGCACTCTTTAGGATTTACGTATTTTGTTCTGTGTTGGTGATGTTAGTAATTTTTAGCCACTTTAAAGCATATATATATATATATATGTTAATATATTTTATGTCAAAGTCATTTCTATAGGGCTATATATAGAATGTCAGCAAACTATATACATGTGACATGTAATCACTTCACTAATTACTAACAATGATTACTGTGATTGTGCCCAGTGGTAATCAGGCCATTCCGTTTAGCTAATCCATTCATTTTCCAGTTTTATGACCTCACAGAAAACTGCAGTGGTTAATAAGTACCCTATACCAGTTTATGATATCATAAATAAGTGTAAATAAACTGGTCTAGTAAAAAGTAACTGTTGTAAAACGAGTGATTACCCAGGTAGTGAGAAGGGAGGGGAAGGAGGCTGGGGGAGGGGGAAGGAGGCTGGGGGAGGGGGAATGTGAGAAGTAAAACAGGCACACATTACTGATTAACCTTGAGGTCCCCTGAGGAAGTAAAGAGATGAACTAACATCATTATATAAGGTATTATATATTGTATATCAATTTATAGCTTAAAACTTTTTTAAGAAAACTGTGGTTTAACTGTACACACACACAAGACTGGTGTAATGTGAGGAGAGAAAACCTTGAAATGAATGGAATCTTAAAATCTGAAAATTTTAATTAGGATTTAATAAATATAATATATAAATATCACTTAAATTATTTTTGCTAAGGGATGAAAGGCGACCATCACATTTAGGACATCATGATAGGACATATGATTAAGGCCAGGTTGGATTCCCTTTAGAGTTATGGTAGTTAAACAGGATGGTCGAGATAGGATCAAAAACTCCAGTACACACAAAACCTGTGATGAATACAGTGTGTATTTTGAATGAGCTGATACTGCAGTCTATAGCCACAGCTGGACCGTTTAGATCAATTAAGGAAGCATGTCGTCCATATTCACCTTTTGTTTCCAGACACTTGACATGCAGTTTGTTTGATAATTTGATTTGGTTCTTGCGGAAATGCTGCTTGAGTTAAATGTATTAGTTTGTAGAGTTATACATGTAGACTGGGCTTATTTTGCTCGGGTCTTGATGTCAACACTTCACCATTCATAGTATAAAGGATGCTGGTTTTGTTCTGATAAAAAGAATTAAGCTGTACTACTTAATTCATTCAAAACTGATTGTATCCCAATCCTATACCATCACCAATAGCCATCCACCTCTGTGTAAATGTGAGACTCAGCTACCATGTTCTGACTGTATAGTCATCCATTTCTGTGTAAATGTGAGACTCAGCAAACATGTTCTGACAGTATAGTCATCCACCTCTTTGTAAATGTGAGACTCGGCTACCATATTCTGACTGTATAGTCATCCACCTCTGTGTAAATGTGAGACTCAGCTACCATGTTCTGACTGTATACGTCATCCACCTCTGTGTAGTAAATGTGAGACTCAGCTACCATGTTCTGACTGTATAGTCATCCACCTCTGTGTAAATGTGAGACTCAGCTACCATGTTCTGACTGTATAGTCATCCACCTCTGTGTAAATGTGAGACTCAGCTACCATGTTCTGACTGTATAGTCATCCACCTCTATGTAAATGTGAGACTCAGCTACCATGTTCTGACTGTATAGTCATCCACCTCTGTGTAAATGTGAGACTCAGCTACCATGTTCTGACTGTATAGTCATCCACCTCTGTGTAGTAAATGTGAGACTCAGCTACCATGTTCTGACTGTATAGTCATCCACCTCTGTGTAAATGTGAGACTCAGCTACCATGTTCTGACTGTATAGTCATCCACCTCTATGTAAATGTGAGACTCAGCTACCATGTTCTGACTGTATAGTCATCCACCTCTGTGTAAATGTGAGACTCAGCTACCATGTTCTGACTGTATACGTCATCCACCTCTGTGTAGTAAATGTGAGACTCAGCTACCATGTTCTGACTGTATACGTCATCCACCTCTGTGTAGTAAATGTGAGACTCAGCTACCATGTTCTGACTGTATAGTCATCCACCTCTATGTAAATGTGAGACTCACCTACCATGTTCTGACTGTATAGTCATCCACCTCTGTGTAAATGTGAGACTCAGCTACCATGTTCTGACTGTATAGTCATCCACCTCTGTGTAGTAAATGTGAGACTCAGCTACCATGTTCTGACTGTATACGTCATCCACCTCTGTGTAGTAAATGTGAGACTCAGCTACCATGTTCTGACTGTATAGTCATCCACCTCTGTGTAAATGTGAGACTCAGCTACCATGTTCTGACTGTATAGTCATCCACCTCTGTGTAGTAAATGTGAGACTCAGCTACCATGTTCTGACTGTATAGTCATCCACCACTGTGTAAATGTGAGACTCAGCTACCATGTTCTGACTGTATAGTCATCCACCTCTGTGTAAATGTGAGACTCAGCTACCATGTTCTGACTGTATAGTCATCCACCTCTGTGTAAATGTGAGACTCAGCTACCATGTTCTGACTGTAAAACCCCGTTATATCGCCACCTTCTGTTTTCCTAGATTTTGGCGATATATCGAGTTTGGTGGTATATCGGATTTGTCGTTGAAATCTTAATTAGGCCTAAATATAGGTAGTCCCCCGGTGCCATACTGAAACAGACTTTCTAGTCAGTCTGTGTACTGTACGGCCACTTCGTATTTTGTAATATGAATAGTTCCAAAATTAAAGTAATTTTGATAGTAGTCTTTCAATAAATATATCAGCTTTATGTTTGTAAAATACGAAAACCGAACTTGTTTGTGCTACCACGTATGCTAGCTGGGATTTTCTCGATTACATGATATTTTTATCACGGGAAATCCCGCCCGGAAACAAAGAATAGAAGTTCTGAACAAGCGCAGTGCGGTCGTGACCTCACTTCCGCGCACATGTCTACAAATATCAAAACAGGTACTCCGGTAACAAACGGCACTCAGACGACGATTTGATCTTACTAATAAACGGCGGATTCTTCTGCACGTACGTAATATTTCTATCGCTCTTGAAATTGCAAGTTGCATTTTATGGTCCAATATAAACGAACGGCAATATCGAGAAACAGACTTGTGGGTTCCTTTTTGTCAATAAATAACTAACGATAATTGTACGTAAAACACATGTACAGAAGTGAGTTTTTTTCACCACAACTTGCGACACCTACCTGTAAAACAATAACAAAGGTGTACCCATATTGTTAATTGATTTCACTGTGTACACACGGTCGTACACGCGGCCATAGTGTGTGTAGCTGATTACCTGTCAGTCGGCAGTTGAGCACCTTACGAAAACATGTGTCCCTATCAACATAATTTGGCGATATTAACGAGGTCATTGTAGTGTTATTTTAATCATTTGTTCCGCAAATGTGATGGCAGATGGCGGTAGGCGGTAGGCGGGTTTGGCGGTAAAACGTGTGTATTTGTATGGAGGGAAATCCGTTCTGGATAAATTCATGGCGATAAGCGAGTTTGGCGGTAAAACGGGTGGCAATATAACGGGGTTTTACTGTATAGCCATCCACCTCTGTGTAAATGTGAGACTCAGCTACCATGTTCTCACTGTATAGTCATCCACCTCTGTGTAAATGTGAGACTCAGCTACCATGTTCTGACTGTATAGTCATCCACCTCTGTGTAAATGTGAGACTCAGCTACCATGTTCTCACTGTATAGTCATCCACCTCTGTGTAAATGTGAGACTCAGCTACCATGTTCTGACTGTATAGCCATCCACCTCTGTGTAAATGTGAGACTCAGCTACCATGTTCTGACTGTATAGTCATCCACCTCTGTGTAAATGTGAGACTCAGCTACCATGTTCTGACTGTATAGTCATCCACCTCTGTGTAAATGTGAGACTCAGCTACCATGTTCTGACTGTATAGTCATCCACTAAATGTGAGACTCAGCTACCATGTTCTGACTGTATAGTCATCCACCTCTGTGTAAATGTGAGACTCAGCTACCATGTTCTGACTGTATAGTCATCCACCTCTGTGTAAATGTGAGACTCAGCTACCATGTTCTGACTGTATAGTCATCCACCTCTGTGTAAATGTGAGACTCAGCTACCATGTTTCTGACTGTGTAGATGTAGCACATTTCTGACTGTATAGTCATCCACCTCTGTGTAAATGTGAGACTCAGCTACCATGTTCTGACTGTATAGTCATCCACCTCTGTGTAGTAAATGTGAGACTCAGCTACCATGTTCTGACTGTATAGTCATCCACCTCTGTGTAAATGTGAGACTCAGCTACCATGTTCTGACTGTATAGTCATCCACCACTTTGTAAATGTGAGACTCAGCTACCATGTTCTGACTGTATAGTCATGCACTTCTGTGTAAATGTGAGACTCATGATCTGACGTAGGTTGGTGATTGTGCTCTGGAGTACACAACCTCAGTCTGACAGATCTCTAACACAAGGAATGAGTAAGAAATATGGACATATGTACCTGTTACTGTATGATTATCAACAATATTAACACTTGATATAATGTGGTCACCATTAGTGCATGAGAAGTTAGTTCCCTGTATGTTTTACTGAGTTACTCTGTGTTGTGTAGAATTTCTGTTTCTGTATATAATATGTATTGTCAGTATCTTTTTAAAAACTTGAATTCACAGAGATAGTATTTGTATGGTTTTACTGTCGACGCAGTAGTGCCTTGAACAGTTTTGGTTGATAACCACATCAGAGGGCTGTTGCTGCTATCAAGACTGTAGTGACAGCGTGCTAATGTAGTGATCAACTGTAACCATTCAAGGTATTATTGCATCAGCTGTCACAATTATTGGTAAAATATACAGAAAACTCAGTCACAAGAAAGACTGCTGAAGGAATGCTGTTTTTTTGTTGTTGTTTTTTTTTGTAAAAAATATCAAAATATTATAAAAGAAGATCATTCATATTATGACCCAAGAATGAACAATAATTTACTGTTATTTTTAGCTCACCTGGCCCGAAGGGCCGGTGAGCTTATGTCATGGCGCGGCGTCCGTCGTCCGTCCTTCAACATTTCCTTTAAATCGCTACTAGTCATAGAGTTCTGCATGGATTGTAACCAAATTTGGCCACAAACATCCTTGGGGGAAGGGGAACAGAACTTGTATAAATTTTGGCTCTGACCCCCCCAGGGGCAGGAGGGGCAGGGCCCAATAGGGAAAATAAATGTAAATCCTATAAAACGCTACTTGTCCTAGAGGTCTGCATGGATTGTAACCAAATTTGGCCACAAACATCCTTGAGGGCAGGGAAACAGAACTTGTATAAATTTTGGCTCTGACCCCCTGGGGGCAGGAGGGGCGGGGCCCAATAGGGGTAATAGAGGTAAATCCTATAAATCGCTACTTGTCCTAGAGTTCTGCATGGATTGTAACCAAATTTGGCCACAAACATCCTTGGGGGAAGGGGAACAGAACTTGTATAAATTTTGGCTCTGACCCCTCCGGGGGCAGGAGGGGCGGGACCCAATAGGGAAAAGAAAGGTAAATCCTATAAAACGCTACTTGTCCTAGAGGTCTGCATGGATTGTAACCAAATTTGGCCACAAACATCCTTGAGGGCAGGGAAACAGAACTTGTATAAATTTTGGCTCTGACCCCCTGGGGGCAGGAGGGGCGGGGCCCAATAGGGGTAATAGAGGTAAATCCTATAAATCGCTACTTGTCCTAGAGTTCTGCATGGATTGTAACCAAATTTGGCCACAAACATCCTTGGTGGAAGGGGAACAGAACTTGTATAAATTTTGGCTCTGACCCCCTGGGGGCAGGAGGGGCGGGGCCCAATAGGGGAAATAGAGGTAAATCCTATAAATCGCTACTTGTCCTAGAGTTTTGCATGGATTGTAACCAAATTTGGCCAAAAACATCCTTGGGGGAAGGGGAACAGAACTTGTATAAATTTTGGTTCTGACCCCTGGGGGGCAGGAGGGGCGGGGCCCAATAGAGGAAATAGAGGTAAATCCTATAAATCGCTACTTGACCTAGAGTTCTGCATGGATTGTAACCAAATTTGGCCACAAACATCCTTGGGTGAAGGGGGACAGAACTTGTATAAATTTTGGCTCTGACCCCCCGGGGGGCAGGAGGGGCGGGGCCCAATAGGGGAAATAGAGGTAAATCCTATAAATCGCTAATAGTCATATAGTTCTGCTTGGATTTTAACCAAATTTGGCCCAGAAACATCCTAGGGGTTAACAGAATTTGTATAAATTTTGGCTTTGACCCCCTGGAGCAGAAAGAGTGGGGCCCAATAGGGGAATTAGAGGTAAATATTCAAATTCCTTCAGAAAAGAAACAATGAACTTGTATTCAGAACATTCATAGGCATTACAAACCAGGTGAGCGATACAGGCCCTCTGGGCCTCTTGTTTATAGATGTGATCAAATGATAATTTGTAATCTATTAAAATTGTAAGTTGGTACTAAGTTGTATGCATATTTCATTGTTAAGGGTTTCTTTTTAAGTACATGTATAAAAAAAATTATTTTTAAGCTGAGATAAAGTTTTATGGAGTTTGATCTAATACTCTCTACAATACATTAAAAATATGTCCAATATATATTGAGCATGAATGATAAGATATATTTGAATCTCTACAATACATTAAAAATATGTCCAATATATATATTGAGCATGAATGATAAGATATGTTTGATAAACAAAGAACTTTAACTGTACGTTGTTTGTGTTTGTGCCGCCCTGCAGGACGATGTCATTGCCAGAGTAAGACTTTGTGTTGTAGCATGGTGAACTGCATGTCAGGGGCTATACATGGGGCTTATACTTAATGTTGTGATATTTGTACCCGTCCTTTATATAGAACAGCTTTGATGATCAATTGGAATATTTCACATTCCTTTTATTTCTGTTTCTTTTCTCACTATGGTGTTGTCAGAGCTTACTATCATGAGTTTTAGTCAGGTTGTAGACAAAATGTTTGTTATTCATTGTATATTTCAGTATAATTTTATAGTCAAATTTGTGTTGAAATCATGCTATTTTTATCATGATATAAGATTTCAGTTGAGTGCTTCACAAACTCTTGCTACTGACAGCTTGGTGTAGGGTAGATTGCTTTAGGAAGTATGATCGTCATTGTCAATTAAAAAGTAGGAAGATTTATCTATTCTACAATTAATAATAGATCTAATAAAGCATGATATATACATTGTATCAATATAATAGATCACTTCAACATATATTTTCATCTGTTGTTCACATGAATAAGACTTTGGAAAAAGTAACAGCTATCTTTTTCTTTCCTTTTTTACATTTTTTTTTTAAAGATTTTTTATTAATTTTAGCCTACCATCATCAGATGTACGTGGGCTATTCAAAATTCCATTTGTCCATGGTCTGTTGTCCGTCCGTCCTTCCGACCAATAATTACTGCTATTTCTCAGAAAGTGTTGAAGGGATCTTTCTCAAATTTCATATTCAGGTTCCCCTAGGGCTCTTAGTTGTGCATATTGCATTTTGGGACCGATCAGTCAACAAGATGGACGACAGGCAGCCATCTTGGATTTTGAAAATTGAAGTTTGTTATCGCAATGTCTCAGAAAGTACAAAAGGGATCCGTATCAAATTTCATATGTAGGTTCCTCTAGGACTCTAGTTGTGTATATGGCATTTTGGGACCAATTGGTCAACAAGATGGCTGACAGGCAGCCATCTTGGATTTTGATATTTAAAGTTTGAAAAGTAGAGAAAAGATTCCTCTTTCAATTGTCAGACAAAGATCATTCTTTGGTGGGCGCCAAGATCCCTCTGCAATCTCTTGTTCTATTTTTTCTTTTCTTTTTTGACATGAATATATATATATATAATGATTTGGAAAAGAGAAACAATAATTAGCTGATGTGATATTATACATAGCTTTACCAAAGTTAAAGTGATACTTATTATTACCATATAATAAGTGTCTTTGTCTCCAACTATTGAAGCAATGATTGCCCAGAACTTTGAGAAGGTGATTTTGTTTGGGTTAATTTTACTGCTTTATTTCTGTAAAGTCGGGACTTTTTATAGATTTGGATCTGTCACTTTGTAGGTAATACGCTTGAATGTCTATTGGTGGAAGCTTAATCTCAGATATAGTATTACAAGCCACATTACATATTATATATCTACCATGTTTTCTGCACTTTAAAATTAGCATGATTGTTATAATTATTTCACCATATGATAAGAAAATAAATATTTCTAATGCCCAGATCTAAACATTGTATATCACACATTAAATATATATTTAATCCACTTTCCACATTCCTGTATATAAAGTTGATTAGCAATAAGCTGACCAGATATTGTGTTTGGTATTACAGGCTGAAGCTGACCTACGTGTAGCCCAGGCCGAGTTTGACCGCCAGGCCGAGATCACCAAGTTATTACTGGAGGGAGTCAGCAGTGCCCACGTTAGTCACCTATTATTACTGTATATCCAGACAAGATTTTCGCGATTTTGACTTCAACATTATTCTTTTAAAATATTTCACAGACCAGAATTTCGCATCGATATTGATGACCCATGAAATTGTGAAAATTCATCCCCATGAAAATACCGGGTAATTGATTATGTGGTAGGTAGTGTGAAGTTGATTCTTACAAATTTTGTCATCGCCTCATGGTGTCAGTGTTAGAAATGACCAGGTTAAGGCTTTGGTACAAGTTTGTAATACTATTATCTGTAATAACTGATTTACAATTCTACATTAATATAGGATTATAAGTGTTGTGAATGAACAATGCGGGATTTTGAAAATTTCAAGAGGCCCAGTGTAATGAACATCATAGGTTAAGGTTTTGGTGCATGTTGTGAATTATCTAGCAACTGACATAAATTTCTGCATTGGTACTGAAT
Organism: Argopecten irradians; assembly: GCF_041381155.1. Lineage (NCBI taxonomy): Eukaryota > Metazoa > Mollusca > Bivalvia > Pectinida > Pectinidae > Argopecten > Argopecten irradians. The sequence goes on from NC_091137.1 coordinate 51,184,649, forward strand.
TGTAAGTCTTGTTTTCGGTATGGTCAAATATTTCAAGGATTGAAAAAATAGAATTTTGAGAATTTCAAGATGCCCAAGGGGCCAATTTGTACTTTATATATATATTTCCTCTACAACTGACATTGATTTCTGCGTTGATTTACGGGCTTATTGTACATAATATAAATGTTGTTTTGGATATCAAGGGCATTCATATTAGTGGTATAACGCAGGATTTTGATAATTTCAAGAGACCCAATGGTCAAAAATATACTCTCATGATTAAGTTCTTTAAAGTCTTTAAAGGCTGCCAGAGGTGAGCTTTGCTGTTCTCAAAAAGCTCCTGTTATGAAAGAAGAGATCATTTTAACTAACTTCATTGGTTTAAATGTCAAAGGTCAAGCCTTATAATTAGGGTCATCTGCCTTTCAAACATATGTCAGCTTTGCGGAGTTTCCAGGTTTTCACCCAGGAAGTTACAAATGTCATTATATTTTATAAATGATGAATAATTGCTTGGTTGTACACAGGCCCACCACTTACGGTGTCTGAATGACTTCATCGAGGCCCAGACGACCTACTACGCCCAGTGCTTACAGTACATGCAGGACCTACAGAGGCAGCTTGGGAGGTAGGTCACTAGGTCAAGGTCACTAAGTTAAGGTCACTAGGACAAAGTGCAGGTCCAGGTCACATGGATAACTTACACTGCTCTTTTTGAAATAACTTATTTTTGAAAATGTATGTTGATATACTTAACATTTTGCTGTATTTGTTGAAAGTTGTTTCACAAATGATTTAATTGGATTTCACTGAAACTATTCTGAAAAGCAATTAAACCTTTTTAAAAGATGTCAAAAGTAATGCTTTGATGAGAGTAAAGTGTGATGAGGATGCTTGTTGATAAGAAGACTAATAAATTATGTAGGATTTGATTCTAATTAGCCAATAGATATAAGATACACCCTGATACTGATTAGTCAATGAATATGAAATACACCCTGATACTGATTAGTCAATGAATATAAAATACACCCTGATACTGATTAGTCAATGAATATAAGATACACCTTGATACTGATTAGTCAATGAATATAAGATACACCTTGATACTGATTAGTCAATGAATATAAGATACACCTTGATACTGATTAGTCAATGAATATAAGATACACCCTGATACTGATTAGTCAATGAATATAAGATACACCCTGATACTGATTAGTCAATGAATATAAGATACACCCTGATACTGATTAGTCAATGAATATAAAATACACCCTGATACTGATTAGCCAATAAATATGAAATACACCCTGATACTGATTAGTCAATGAATATAAAATACACCCTGATACTGATTAGCCAATAAATATAAAATACACACTGATACTGATTAGCCAATGAATATAAAATACACCCTGATACTGATTAGCCAATAAATATGAAATACAACCTGATACTCATTAGTCAATGAATATAAAATACACCTTGATATTGATTAGCCAATGAATATAAAATACACCCTGATACTGATTAGCCAATAAATATAAGATACACCCTGATACTGATTAGCCAATGAATATAAAATACACCCTGATACTGATTAACCAATGAATATAAAATACTCCCTGATACTGATTAGTCAATGAATATAAGATACATCCTGATACTGATTAGTCAATGAATATAAAATGCACCTTGATACTGATTAGTCAATGAATACAAGATACACCCTGATACTGATTAGCCAATGAATATATAATAACCCTGATACTGATTAGTCAATGAATATAAAATAACCCTGATACTGATTAGTCAATGAATATAAGATACACCTTGATACTGATTAGCCAATGAATATAAAATACACCCTGATACTGATTAGTCAATAAATATAAAATACACCTTGATACTGATTAGCCAATAAATATAAGATACACCCTAATACTGATTAGCCAATGAATATAAAATACACCTAGATACTGATTAGTCAATGAATATAAAATACACCCTGATACTGATTAGTACATGAATATAAAATACTCCCTGATACTGATTAGCCAATGAATATGAAATACACCCTGATACTGATTAGCCAATAAATATAAAATACACCCTGATACTGATTAGCCAATAAATATAAAATGCACCCTGATACTGATTAGTCAATGAATATAAAATACACCCTGATACTGATTAGTCAATGAATATAAAATACACCCTGATACTGATTAGTCAATGAATATAAAATACACCCTGATACTGATTAGTCAATGAATATAAAATACACCCTGATACTGATTAGTACATGAATATAAAATACACCCTGATACTGATTAGCCAATAAATATAAAATACACCTTGATACTGATTAGCCAATAAATATAAAATACACCTAGATACTGATTAGTCAATGAATATAAAATACACCCTGATACTGATTAGCCAATAAATATAAAATACACCTAGATACTGATTAGTCAATGAATATAAAATACACCCTGATACTGATTAGTACATGAATATAAAATACACCCTGATACTGATTAGCCAATAAATATAAAATACACCTTGATACTGATTAGCCAATAAATATAAAATACACCTTGATACTGATTAGCCAATAAATATAAAATACACCCTGATACTGATTAGTCAATGAATATAAAATACACCCTGATACTGATTAGTCAATGAATATAAAATACACCCTGATACTGATTAGTCAATAAATATAAAATACACCTTGATACTGATTAGTCAATGAATATAAAATACACCCTGATACTGATTAGTACATGAATATAAAATACACCCTGATACTGATTAGCCAATAAATATAAAATACACCTTGATACTGATTAGCCAATAAATATAAAATACACCTTGATACTGATTAGCCAATAAATATAAAATACACCCTGATACTGATTAGTCAATGAATATAAAATACACCCTGATACTGATTAGCCAATGAATATGAAATACACCCTGATACTGATTAGTCAATGAATATAAAATACACCCTGATACTGATTAGTCAATGAATATAAAATACACCCTGATACTGATTAGTCAATAAATATAAAATACACCTTGATACTGATTAGCCAATGAATATAAGATACACCCTGATACTGATTTGCCAATGAATATAAAATACACCCTGATACTGATTAGTCAATGAATATAAAATACACCCTGATACTGATTAGCCAATGAATATAAAATACACCCTGATACTGATTAGCCAATGAATATAAAATACACCTAGATACTGATTAGTCAATGAATATAAAATACACCCTGATACTGATTAGCCAATAAATATAAAATACACCTTGATACTGATTAGCCAATGAATATAAAATACACCCTGATACTGATTAGCCAATAAATATAAAATACACCCTGATACTGATTAGCCAATGAATATAAGATACACCCTGATACTGATTTGCCAATGAATATAAAATACACCCTGATACTGATTAGTCAATGAATATAATATACACCCTGATACTGATTAGCCAATAAATATAAAATACTCCCTGATACCGATTAGCCAATAAATATAAGATACACCCTGATACTGATTTGCCAATGAATATAAAATACACCCTGATACTGATTAGCCAATAAATATAAGATACACCCTGATACTGATTTGCCAATGAATATAAAATACACCCTGATACTGATTAGTCAATGAATATAAAATACACCCTTATACTGATTAGCCAATGAATATAAAATACACCCTGATACTTATTTGCCAATGAATATAAAATACACCCTGATACTGATTAGTCAATGAATATAATATACACCCTGATACTGATTAGCCAATAAATATAAAATACTCCCTGATACTGATTAGCCAATAAATATAAGATACACCCTGATACTGATTTGCCAATGAATATAAAATACACCCTGATACTTATTTGCCAATAAATATAAAATACACCCTGATACTGGTTAGCCAATAAATATAAGATACACCTTGATACTGATTTGCCAATGAATATAAAATACACCTAGATACTGATTAGTCAATGAATATAAAATACACCCTGATACTGATTAGTACATGAATATAAAATACTCCCTGATACTGATTAGCCAATAAATATAAGATACACCTTGATACTGATTTGCCAATGAATATAAAATACACCCTGATACTGATTAGTCAATGAATATAAAATACACCCTGATACTGATTAGTACATGAATATAAAATACACCCTGATACTGATTAGTCAATGAATATAAAATACTCCCTGATACTGATTAGCCAATAAATATAAGATACACCTTGATACTGATTTGCCAATGAATATAAAATACACCCTGATACTGATTAGTCAATGAATATAAAATACACCCTGATACTGATTAGTACATGAATATAAAATACACCCTGATACTGATTAGTCAATGAATATAAAATACACCCTGATACTAATTAGTACATGAATATAAAATACACCCTGATACTGATTAGCCAATAAATATAAAATGCACCCTGATACTGATTAGTACATGAATATAAAATACTCCCTGATACTGATTAGTACATGAATATAAGATACACCCTGATACTGATTTGCCAATGAATATAAAATACACCCTGATACTGATTTGCCAATGAATATAAAATACACCCTGATACTGGTTAGCCAATAAATATAAGATACACCCTGATACTTATTTGCCAATGAATCTCTGTACAACTAGTTGCTGTTATCCTTAATCTTTCATCAACAATGATAAGTCCTTTTCACACTAGATAGCTGGCGAAGTGTCTAGATCAATTCACCCGATATCCATACTATAGAATATTATTATATTTACTCAGGGAAATCTCCTGATTTAATCAGCTATTGATTATAAAGAAAAATAAATGGGGGGAAAAAATCAACATAAAATTTCAATGAAAGGGAGATAACTCTGCCTGATTGTATGTAACACTGACGGTTTGCCATTCCTCACCGACTAGTAGTTCGGAGGGAGAGTCGAGGTAAGTACGTTGTAGTCACTTATAATCAGCCGTTTTGCTGTTGCAGGGTTTAAAGAAGATATTTGCTTTTTGCATTTTTAAGAATTTCCATTGCATGCCAATATAGTTATATGGTCTGTCATATATGAGTGGTAAGCGCAAGGCCATGGTCAAAATGTGGCGATCACCATAATACAAACTCTCATAACAATAAAAGTGCGACCCAGATAGCTATCAAGGGAGATAAATCAGGCAAATATACTAGAAATTTTGTTTTTATGGTTGTTAGAAAAGGGAGGTGACTGGCATTTTTAATATCTAATGATGCAAAACAAGAGAGGGGAGAACTGATTAAACTTCCCTCCCTCTAATCTTGTCCAGATAACTGATAAAAAGGGAGGGATGAGTATAGGTTTGTGTCCTTCCCTCCCTCTAACCTTGTCCAGATAACTGATAAAAAGGGAGGGATGAGTATAGGTTTGTGTCCTTCCCTCCCTCTAACCTTGTCCAGATAACTGATAAAAAGGGAGGGATGAGTATAGCTATAGGTTTGTGTCCTTCCCTCCCTCTAACCTTGTACTTATAAAAAGGGAGGGATGAGTATAGGTTTGTGTCCACTAGGCCATACCTTCATTACTATGTGGCCTAAAGCATATTTAATATACATATATGGAAGAGGGGGATAACTCCTTATATTTTGTGTAGGAGAGGGGGATAACTCCTTATATATTATGTGGGAGAGGGGGATAACTCCTTATATATTGTGTGGGAGAAGGGGGATAACTCCTTATATATTGTGTGGGAGAGGGGGATAACTCCTGATATTTGTGTGGGAGAGGGGGATAACTCCTTATATATTGTGTGGGAGAGGGGGATAACTCCTTATATATTGTGTGGGACTCCTTATATACTGTAAGGGAGAAGGGGGATAGCTCCTTATATATTGTGTGGGAGAGGGGGATAACTCCTTATATATTGTGTGGGAGAGGGGGATAACTCCTTATATATTGTGTGGGAGAGGGGGATAACTCCTTAACCCCTTATTTATTGTGTGGTAGAAGGTGAAGGACATTGAGGAGCAGGAAATGGTACTTTCATAGTTGGGAAGGGGAGAAAACTTCTGATAGATAAACTCTCATATGGAGATAGCCATAGAGGGAATTGACAACTATTTGATACTGTATTGGGGATTGTTAGCTCAGAGAGATAATTTATGTTATAGGGACTGACAATCTTTGAAGAGATGACAACTAATGTTGGGGTTTATTTTGATTTGATTAGTTTAACGTCCTATTAACAGCCAGGGTTATTTTAAGGACGTGCCAGGTTTGTTGGTGGAGGAAAGCCGGAGTACCCGGAGAAAAACCACCGACCAGCGGTCAGTACCTGGCATCTGCCCCACATGGGATTCGAACTCGCGACCCAGAGATGGAGGGCATGTGGTTATATGTCAGTACATCTTAACCACTAGGCCACCGCGGCCCCTGTTTTAATAATGTTGGGGAGATAACTAGTAAAGAAATAATGGAAACTGTAGCATTTCTTTAGAATGATTCTTCAAATGGGATACATGAAAGCATTACTAGGGTTGGGTGTGACAGGGAGAGACCATGGCCTTGCTCCTGTTATAAACATGCCTCCTATATCATTAGTTGTACAATTGTTTGGCATCTCTCTAGTGTATAGTATGGCACAAGGAGGCAGCAAGTCTTCGAAACAAATCATGCAAACATGTTGTTTAGTTACTCTGGTCCTTGACATTTTGAGTGATAGAAAACTCTTCTAATCCATTTATATTCAAATATACACTACAGAAGTAGTTTATCTGGTAAAATGTCTGAGGGCCAAAGTAACTCACATGTACCACACTCATTTCGGTTAACTGTAACAGAGGAAGTTATACTGCAGTTTCCGAATGTTGCTCTTTAATTTTGTAACTTTTATCAAAACGAAAATTTTCAAAAGTTATTGCTAATTAGATGTGAGTTGAAATGCTGACATACTATGTGAGGACAGCTAGTGTTAAGGGAGCCTGATGCCATCCTTAGGTCTATTCTAATGGTTTTCTTTCAGTGCTACAAGTGTCATCAATACTCTCTCGTTGATCTGTGTTAATTTTTCTCTACTTTTTGTTTCTTTGGTTGAATGTTTTTGCTGTCATTTCAGTTACAGTGTTGGTGGCGGAAATACTGCGCCAAATACCTTGGGTCCAGGTATTTCAAATAACTTTTCCACCGACCCCACCACCATACCTAGTGCACCTCCCATGATACAAGTCATAGCTGCTACCCCCAACACGGAGAAAAAACAGGCCCGCGTTCTCTATGACTACGACTCGGCCGATAGCTCAGAGCTCTCCTTATTGGCTGACGAGGTTAGCGCCATTCCAAACCGTCCCTGTCATGACCTTTAACCCCACATACCTCTAGAATCAACATGTTTACAGCTAGTTACATAGATAGATAATTTAGGTATATAATTATTGTACAATTTTTGTTTTGTTACAAAGAAATATTAATGTGACAAAAATCGAACCAACCCTAATCTAGGGATAACCTTGCTGATGTTGCCATTTTACCCTCACCGAGTCAGAAAAAAATATTTTCATTTTTAGCTCACCTGGTCCATAGTGGCGTCCGGCGTCTGTCGTCCGGCGTCCGTCCGTCCGTCAACAATCGACTTCTTCTCCATAACCGCTAGTCTGATTTCAACAAAATTTGACTGGTAGCATCCTTATGGGCTACTAACTGAAAATTGTACAAATGATTGGGCTGACCCCCCAGGGGCCTGAGGGGCGGGGCCAAAAGGGGTCAATTTGGCTATTTCCATTTAAACGACTTCTTCTCTGAAACTAAGCATGGGATAGCATCCAAAATGGTAGCATCCTTATAGGGTGGGGATTCAAAATTGTACAAATGATGGGGCTGACCCCCTGGGGGCCTGAGGGGCGGGGTCAAAAGGGGTCAATTTGGCTATTTCCATTTAAACGACTTCTTCTCTGAAACTAAGCATGGGATATCACCCAAAATGCAATGGTAGCATCCTTATAGGGTGGGGATTCAAAATTGTACAAATGATGGGGCTGACCCCCTGGGGGCCTGAGGGGCGGGGTCAAAAGGGGTCAATTTGGCTATTTCCATATAAACGACTTCTTCTCTGAAACTAAGCATGGAATAGCATCCATAATGCAATTGTAGCATCTTTATAAGGTGGGGATTCAAAATTGTACAAATGATGGGGCTGACCCCCCAGGGGCCTGAGGGGCGGGGTCAAAAGGGGTCAATTTGGCTTTTCCATATAAACGACTTCTTCTCTGAAACTAAGCATGGGATAGCACTCATAATGCTATGGTAGCATCGTTATAGGGTGGGGATTCAAAATTGTACAAATGATGGGGCTGACCCCCTAGGGGCCTGAGGGACAAGGTCAAAAGGGGTCAATTTGGCTATTTCCATACAAATGACTTCTTCTCTGCAACTAAGCACGGGATATATATATATAGCACCCATAATGCAATGGTAGCATCCTTATAGGGTGAGGGTTCAAAATTGTGCAAATGATAGGGCTGACCCCCCTGGGGGCCTGAGGGGTGGAGTCAAAAGTGGTCAATATGACTATTTCCGTATAAACGACTTCTTCTCTGTAACTAAACATGGGATTACGCTCATAATGCAATGGTAGCATCCTTATAAGTCGGGATTCAAAATTGTGCAAATGATGGGGCTGATCCCCCTGGGGCCTGAGGGGTGGGGTCAAAAGGGGTCAATTTGGCTATTTCCATTTAAACGACTTCTCCTCTGCAACTAAGCATGGAAGAGCACTCATAATGCAATAGTAGCATCCTTATAGGATGGGGATTTAAAATTGTACAAAGTATAGGGCTGACTCCCTGGGGCCTTAGACGCGGGGCCAAAAAAGGTCAATTAGGCTATTTTTTTCATATAAATTACTTCCTCTCTGAACCTTTGTATTGGATAGCATAGTTGTATGGTATCTATAGAATCATTATATGGTTGTGTTTCAAAATTAAACAAATTTTGGAGTCAATTTTACTTATTTTTAGCTCACCTGGCCCAAAGGGCCGGTGAGCTTATGTCATGGCGCGGCGTCCGTCGTCCGTCCGTCCGTCCGTCCGTCAACATTTCCTTTAAATCGCTATAGTCATAGAGTTCTGCATGGATTGTAACCAAATTTGGCCACAAACATCCTTTGGGGAAGGGGAACAGAACTTGTATAAATTTTGGCCCTGACCCCCCAGGGGCAGGAGGGGTGGGGCCCAATAGGGGAAATAAGGTCAATCCTATAAATCGCTACTTGTTAGCTCACCTGGCCCGAAGGGCCGGTGAGCTTATGTCATGGCGCGGCGTCCGTCGTCCGTCGTCCGTCGTCCGTCCGTCCGTCCGTCCGTCCGTCAACATTTCCTATAAATCGCTACTTGTCCTAGAGTTCTGCATGGATTGTAACCAAATTTGGCCACAAACATCCTTGGGGGAGGGGGAACAGAACTTGTATAAATTTTGGCTCTGACCCCCCAGGGGCAGGAGGGGCGGGGCCCAATAGGGGAAATAGAGGTAAATCCTTTAAATCGCTACTTGTCCTAGAGTTTGGCATGGATTGTAACCAAAATCAGCCACAAACATCCTTGGGGGAAGGGGAACAGAACTTGTATAAATTTTGGCTCTGATCCCCCAGGGGCAGGAGGGGCGGGGCCCAATAGGGGAAATAGAGGTAAATCCTTTAAATCGCTACTTGTCCTAGAGTTTGGCATGGATTGTAACCAAAATCAGCCACAAACATCCTTGGGGGAAGGGGAACAGAACTTGTATAAATTTTGGCTCTGACCCCCCCCCCCCCCCCCCCCGGGGGCAGGAGGGGCGGGGCCCAATAGGGGAAATAGAGGTAAATCCTTTAAATCGCTACTAGTCATAGAGTTCTGCATGGATTGGAACCAAATTTGGCCACAAACATCCTTGGGGGAAGGGGAACAGAACTTGTATAAATTTTGGCTCTGACCCCCCCCCGGGGGCAGGAGGGGCGGGGCCCAATAGGGGAAATAGAGGTAAATCCTTTAAATCGCTACTTGTCCTAGAGTTCTGCATGGAATGTAACCAAAATCAGCCACAAACATCCTTGGGGGAAGGGGAACAGAACTTGTATAAATTTTGGCTCTGATCCCCCAGGGGCAGGATGGGCGGGGCCCAATAGGGGAAATAGAGGTAAATCCTTTAAATCGCTACTAGTCATAGAGTTCTGCATGGATTGTAACCAAATTTGGCCACAAACATCCTTGGGGGAAGGGGAACAGAACTTGTATAAATTTTGGCTCTGGCCCCCCCGGGGGCAGGAGGGGCGGGGCCCAATAGGGGAAATAGAGGTAAATCCTTTAAATCGCTACTAGTCATAGAGTTCTGAATGAAATGTAACCAAATTTGGCCACAAACATCCTTGGGGGAAGGGGAACAGAACTTGTATAAATTTTGGCTCTGACCCCCCCGGGGGCAGGAGGGGCGGGGCCCAATAGGGGAAATAGAGGTAAATCCTTTAAATCGCTACTAGTCATAGAGTTCTGCAGGGATTGGAACCAAATTTGGCCACAAACATCCTTGGGGGAAGGGGAACAGAACTTGTATAAATTTTGGCTCTGGCCCCCCGGGGGCTGGAGGGGCGGAGCCTAATAGGGGAAATAGAGGTAAATCCTTTAAATCGCTACTAGTCACAGAGTTCCGCATGGAATGTAACCAAATTTGGCCAGAAATATCCTTGGGAGAATAAGAACTGAGTTTGTATAAATTTTGGCTCTGGTCCCGGGGGGCAGGAGGGGCGGGGCCCAATAGGGGAAATAGAGGTAAATTCTTTAAATCGCTACTAGTCATAGAGTTCTGTATGGATTGTAACCAAATTTGGCCACAAACATCCTTGGGGGAAGGGGAACAGAACTTGTATAAGTTTTGGCTCTGGCCCCCCAGGGGCAGGACGGGTGGGGCCCAATAGGGGAAATAGAGGTAAATCCTATAAATTGCTACTTGTCCTAGAGTTTTGCTTGGATTGTGACCAAATTTGGCCGCAAACATCCTTGGGGGAAGGGGAACAGAACTTGTATAAATTTTGGCTCTGACCCCCTGGGGGCAGGAGGGGTGGGGCCTAATAGGGGATTTAGAGGTTAATATCAAAATTCCTTCAGAAAAGAAACAATGAACCTGTATTCAGAACATTACTTGGCATTACAAACCAGGTGAGCGATACAGGCCCTCTGGGCCTCTTGTCCTAGAGTTCTGCATGGATTGTAACCAAATTTGGCCACAAATATCTGTGGAGGAAGGAGAACAGAACTTGTATAAATTTTGGCTCTGACCCCTCGGGGGCAGGAGGGGCGGGGCTCAATATGGGAAATAGAGGTAAATCCTTTAAATCGCTACTCGTCCTAGAGTTCTGCATGGATTGTAACCAAATTTGACCACAAACATCATTTGGGGAAGGGGAACAGAACTTGTATAAATTTTGGCTCTGACCCCCCGGGGGCAGGAGGGGCGGGGCTAAATAAGGGAAATAGAGGTAAATCCTTCAAATCGCTACTTGTCCTAGAGTTCTGCACGGATTGTAACCAAATTCGGCCACAAATATCTGTGGAGGAAGGAGAACAGAACTTGTATAAATTTTGGCTCTGACCCCCCGGGGGCAGGAGGGGCGGGGCCCAATAGGGGAAATAGAAGTAAATTCTATAAATCCCTACTTGTCCTAGAGTTCTGCATGGATTGTAACCAAATTTGGCCACAAACATCCTTTGGGGAAGGGGAACAGAACTTGTATAAATTTTGGCTCTGACCCCCCGGGAGCAGGAGGGGCGGGGCTCAATATGGGAAATAGAGGTAAATCCTTTAAATCGCTACTTGTCCTAGAGTTCTGCATGGATTGTAACCAAATTTGACCACAAACATCATTTGGGGAAGGGGAACAGAACTTGTATAAATTTTGGCTCTGACCCCCCGGGGGCAGGAGGGGCGGGGCCCAATAGGGGAAATAGAGGTAAATCCTTCAAATCGCTACTTGTCCTAGAGTTCTGCATGGATTGTAACCAAATTTGGCCACAAATATCTGTGGAGGAAGGAGAACAGAACTTGTATAAATTTTGGCTCTGACCCCCCCGGGGGCAGGAGGGGCGGGGCCCAATAGGGGAAATAGAGGTAAATCCTATAAATCCCTACTTGTCCTAGAGTTCTGCATGGATTGTAACCAAATTTGGCCACAAACATCCTTGGGGGAAGGGGAACAGAACTTGTATAAATTTTGGCTCTGACCCCCTGGGGGCAGGAGGGGTGGGGCTCAATAGGGGAAATATAGGTAAATCCTATGAATCCCTACTTGTCTAGAGTTCTGCATGTATTGTAACCAAATTTGGCCACAAACATCCTTGGGGGAAGAGCAACAGAACTTGTATAAATTTTGGCTCTGACCCCCCCCGGGGGCAGGAGGGGCGGGGCCCAATAGGGGAATTAGAGGTAAATATAAAAATTAAGGAAAAGAAATAATGAACCTGTATTCAGAACATCATCTTTTGTAAGTAATCCATGGTCCAATTGTTCCTCCATAGGCAGACTGTTAATGATATTCCTCTTTGTTTTTCCAAAATTTCTTATATATATACTCCCTATGGTCCCTATATACATTGAGCTATCAATATATTAAGACTTTAGCCACCAAGATATTTTATAAGAATTATAAGTTAACAGTGATGGCAAAAGTGGCATACAAAATACACAGCTTCAGCTTGGAATCTTTTCATATCATTTACTTTTGATCATGCTATGTACTTTAGGAGATATGCTACGTCGGAGTGATTGTGTTCAATGCTTTTTACACATTAAGCTCATTAAGGTTCACATGCAGTATAAATTGCTTCAGCTAACACTGTAACCTCATTCACCTTGTAAATCTATTATAGTATATTTAGTCCAGCCTTATAACTAGTTCAAATGTATCTTTAGAGGAAAACATGAAAATTAGGAATACTTTAAATTATAACTTATTCAGTATTTCTAATGTTATAATTAATTTTTAGCTCACCTGGCCCGAAGGGCTGGTGAGCTTATGTCATGGCGCGTCGTCCGTCGTCCGTCGTCCGTCCGTCCGTCGTCCGTCCGTCCGTCTGTCCGTCAACATTTCCTTTAAATCGCTACTAGTCATAGAGTTCTGCATGGATTGTAACCAAATTTGGCCACAAACATCCTTGGGGGAAGGGGAACAGAACTTGTATAAATTTTGGCTCTGACCCCCCGGGGGCAGGAGGGGCGGGGCCCAATAGGGGAAATAGAGGTAAATCCTTTAAATCCCTACTTGTCATAGAGTTCTGAATGGAATGTAACAAAATTTGGCCAGAAACATCCTTGGGGGAAGGGGAACAGAACTTGTATAAATTTTGGCTATGACCCCCCGGGGGCAGGAGGGGCGAGGCCCAATAGGGGAAATAGAGGTAAATCCCTCAAATCGCTACTTGTCATAGAGTTCTACATGGATTGTAACCAAATTTGGCCACAAACATCCGTGGGGGAAGGGGAACAGAACTTGTATAAATTTTGGCTCTGACCCCCAGGGGGCAGGAGGGGCAGGGCCAAATAGGGGAAATAGAGGTAAATTCTCTCAATCGCTTCTTGTTCTAGAGTTCTACATGGATTGTAACCAAATTTGGCCACAAACATCCTTGGGGGAAGGGGAACAGAACTTGTATAAATTTTGGCTCTGATTCCCCGGGGGTAGGAGAATTGGGGCCCAATAGGGGAAATAGAGGTAAATTCTTTAAATCGCTACTAGTCATAGAGTTCTGCATGGATTGTAACAAAATTTGGCCAGAAACATCCTTGGGGGAAGGGGAACAGAACTTGTATAAATTTTGGCTCTGGCCCCCCGGGGGCTGGAGGGGTGGGGCCCAATAGGGGAAATAGAGGTAAATCCTTTAATTCGCTACTAGTCATAGAGTTCTGCATGGAATGTAACCAAATTTAGCCAGAAATATCCTTGGGAGAATAAGAACTGAGTTTGTATAAATTTTGGCTCTGGTCCCCGGGGCAGGAGGGGCGGGGCCCAATAGGGGAATTATAGGTAAATTCTATAAATTGCTACTTAATTGTCCAAGAGTTTTGTATGGATTGTAACTAAATTTGGCCACAAACATCCTTGGGGGTAGGAGAACAGAACTTGTATAAATTTTGGCTCTGACCCCCTGGGGGCAGGAGGGGCGGGGCCCAATAGGGGAAATAGAGGTAAATCCTATCAATCGCTACTTGTCCTAGAGTTCTGCATGGATTGGAACCAAATTTGGCCACAAACATCCTTGGGGGAAGAGGAACAGAACTTGTATAAATTTTGGCTCCGATCCCCTGGGGGTAGGAGGGGCGGGGCCCAATAGGGGAAATAGAGGTAAATCCTTTAAATCACTTCTTCTCATAGAGTTCTGCATGGATTGTAACCAAATTTGGCCACAAACATCCTTGGGGGAAGGGGAACAGAACTTGTATAAATTTTGGCTCTGATCCCCCGGGGGTAGGAGAATTGGGGCCCAATAGGGGAAATAGAGGTAAATTCTTTAAATCGCTACAAAGTCATAGAGTTCTGCATGGAATGTAACCAAATTTGGCCAGAAACATCCTTTGTGGAAGGGGAACAGAACTTGTATAAATTTTGGCTCTGACCCCCAGGGGGCAGGAGGGGTGGGGCCCAATAGGGGATTTAGAGGTTAATATTAAAATTCCTTCAGAAAAGAAACAATGAACCTGTATTCAGAAAATTATTTGGCATTACAAACCAGGTGAGCGATACAGGCCCTCTGGGCCTCTTGTTCTTTGTTTTCATACCAAATCTGGCTTTCTGATTGGCCAATATTTTTTTTGCATACCACTATGAAAAAAAAAATCCAAGAATGGTGCGAAACCACGACGTTATCATGACGTCACAATAGAGACATTGACATTGCATATTGATTCGGAAAAAAGAATCCCTTAAAAAAACACTTTAATGTTACATTTAAAAATACTTCATTTTATCAAAAAGAGTATAAAATTAAAAGTATTGATGTCACTATTTTTAGGTCATCTGATCGAAGGTCAGGATGACCTATTGTCATCGTGTTTCGTCCGTCGTCGTGCGCCGTCCGCCGTGCGCCGTGCGCCGTCCGCCGTGCGCCGTGCGCCGTGCGTCGTGCGTAAGACTATTTATACAAAAGCCTACTCCTCCTTAACCCTTGAGCGGATTACATCCATATTTGGTGTGAAACATCATTGGGGAAGGACAATCATATTTTATATAAATGAGCCTGGTCCGACCCCTTGGGGCTGAGGGGTGGGGCCCCAAAAGGGCAAATTTTCTTAATTTAAGCTTTAAAATCCTACTCCTCCTTCATCCTTGAATGGATTTCATCCATATTTGGTGTGAAACATCATTGGGGATGGACAATCATATTTTATATAAATGAGCCTTGTCCGACCCCTAGAGGCTGAGGGGTGGGGCCCCAAAAGGGCAAATTTTCTTAATTTAAGCTTTAAAATCCTACTCCTCTTTCATCCTTGGATGGATTTCATCCATATTTGGTGTGAAATATCATTAGGAAAGGACATTCATATTTTATATAAATGAGCCTGGTCCGACCCCTAGGGGCTGAGGGATGGGGCCCAAAAAAGGGCAAATTTTCTTAATTTTAGCTTTAAAATCCTACTCCTCCTTCATCCTTGAATGGATTTCATCTATATTTGGTGTAAAATATCATTGGGGGAAGGACAATCATATTTTATATAAATGAGCCTGGTCCGAACCCTAGGGGCTGAGGGGTGGGGCCCCGAAAGGGCAAATTTTCTTAATTTTAGCTTTAAAATCCTACTTCTCCTTCATCCTTGGATGGATTTCATCCATATTTGGTGTGAAATATCGTTGGGGAAGGACAATCATATTTTATATAAATGAGCCTGGTGACCCCTAGGGGCAGAGGGGCGGGGCTCCAAAAGAGGAAATTTTCTTAATTTAAGCTTTAAAATCCTACTTCTCCTCCATCCTTGAATGGATTTCATCCATATTTGGTGTGTAACATCATTGGGGAAGGACAATCATATTTTATATAAATGAAATAGATCCGACCACTATGGGCAGAGGGGCGGGGCTCCAAAAGGTCAAATTTTCTTAATTTAAGCTAGATCCTACTCCTCCTTCATCCTTGGATGGATTTCATCCATATTTGGTGTGAAACATCATTGGGGAAGGACAATCATATTTTATATAAATGAGCCTGGTCCGACCCCTAGGGGCAGAGGGACGGGGCCTAAAAAGGGGAAATTTTCTTATTTAAGCTTTAAAATCCTACTAGTCCTTCATCCTTGGATGGATTTCATCAATATTTGGTGTGAAACATCATTGGGGAAGGACAATCGTATTTTATATATATGAGTCTGGTCCGACCCCTAGGGGCTGAGGGATGGGGCCCAAAAAAGGGCAAATTTTCTTAATTTTAGCTTTAAAATCCTACTCCTCCTTCGTCCTTGGATGGATTTCATCCATATTTGGTGTAAAATATCATTGGGGGAAGGACAATCATATTTTATATAAATGAGCCTAGTCCGAACCCTAGGGGCTGAGGGGTGGGGCCCCGAAAGGGCAAATTTTCTTAATTTTAGCTTTAAAATCCTACTTCTCCTTCATCCTTGGATGGATTTCATCCATATTTGGTGTGAAATATCGTTGGGGAAGGACAATCATATTTTATATAAATGAGCCTGGTGACCCCTAGGGGCAGAGGGGCGGGGCTCCAAAAGAGGAAATTTTCTTAATTTAAGCTTTAAATCCTACTTCTCCTCCATCCTTGAATGGATTTCATCCATATTTGGTGTGTAACATCATTGGGGAAGGACAATCATATTTTATATAAATGAAATAGATCCGACCACTATGGGCAGAGGGGCGGGGCTCCAAAAGGTCAAATTTTCTTAATTTAAGCTAGATCCTACTCCTCCTTCATCCTTGGATGGATTTCATCCATATTTGGTGTGAAACATCATTGGGGAAGGACAATCATATTTTATATAAATGAGCCTGGTCCGACCCCTAGGGGCAGAGGGACGGGGCCTAAAAAGGGGAAATTTTCTTAATTTAAGCTTTAAAATCCTACTAGTCCTTCATCCTTGGATGGATTTCATCCATATTTGGTGTGAAACATCATTGGGGAAGGACAATCGTATTTTATATATATGAGTCTGGTCCGACCCCTAGGGGCTGAGGTGTGGGGCCCCAAAAGGGCAAATTTTCTTAAATTTAGCTGGCCCACTTCCTGTTTTCAGATTTCGGTCTCCAATCTCAAGGAAAATTGGTCTAAAGGGGTTTTAATTGATTCTGAAGGGGAACATTAGGTGAGGACAATCATATTTTATAAAGGACCGAGCTAAGACCCATGGGGATAGTATGGCGGATGTCCAAAATGGAAGCTTTGCTGAAATTTGGCTTTAGAATCCGTAAATGGGTTACGACCATATATGGATGAAGGGCTACCAAGTTTGTTCAACGAATGACATTTACCTATTTCAGAAACTTACATATTCAACTAAGGAGTTCCTTGTATTGTTTATATTAATCGTTAAACAATACTTTATACTGTGACTTTGTTGTTTTGTGCAATGAGTCAGATGACCGTTAAGGCCCATGGGCCTCTTGTTTAATTTTATCGGGGTTTGAAAAAAAAATTGTTTGCAAACTTTTGTGAGAATCCGCTCATTCAAAATGTTTGATTTTGAAAAATGTCACCTTGTATGGAAGCTGTTTGACCTTGAATGATGTATATCTTATAATCTAGAGTGGCCTTCCCATAGCTTGCTAGTTAGTCCATGACTTACCTCCCTTTAACTAACATTATACCTACCAAGGTTTATTACTCAAAGTAAATTTATTGAAAATCAATGAATTCAAAGAAATGTTCATTAAATGTTTGTCATCTTTTAAATTTTTTATCGGTTTTGTAAGGTACCAAATATATTTTCACCTTTCTTGATATTCAATGCTGCTTTGCAAATTACAAATTCTGTGGTGACATTGAATGCTTTATGTTGTGAGTAGATAGGCATGCCTAGGTCTGATGGGTACTGTGTTGTCATAATCTCTGTTACTATCTGTGTATAACTTGTTGATAACTATGAAACATAATATGTCATTAGAAGATAGAAAGTTTTTATAATTTGGTAGATGTTTAAATGAAAATATTATAGGAAAACTGGGTTCCAAACCCTGTTGTTATTTTGGAAACAAATTGAACAGTTTCATGCCTATATGAGAAACAACTTCAAACACAGAATATTTGTCAATTCTAATTTTGATTACTTGGCATCAGTTTTCTCCTTCTCTACTATTTATAATGTCCAACAGAATTCGTTAAAAACTAAGATGCCTTAGACATTAGGTTCAAAGATATATGTGCTGTAATTTTTCATATTCACAAATCAAGTAGAACTTTTGATATGTTATTTGCTATAAAAATTACCAAAACGTTGAGAATTACAATCCTTACAATGCATATAGATCTTAATTTTAAATAGCTGAAAATGATTTGGAGCAGTACTGCCTCAAAACACAACATTAACATCAACAGCACAGTGAAATGAGTACATACAGTCATACCTTCAATTCACATATCTACAGCACAGTGAGATGAGTACATACGGTCATACCTTCAATTCACATATCTACAGCACAGTGATATGAGTACATACGGTCATACCTTCAATTCACATATCTACAGCACAGTGATATGAGAACATACAGTCATACCATCAATTCACATATCTACAGCACAGTGATAGAGTACATACGTTTATACCTTCAATTCACATATCTACAGCACAGTGATATGAGTACATACGGTCATACCTTCAATTCACATATCTACAGCACAGTGATATGAGAACATACGGTCATACCTTCAATTCACATATCTTCAGCATAGTGATATGAGAACATACGGTCATACCTTCAATTCACATATCTACAGCACACTGAAACGAGTACATACGGTCATACCTTCAATTCACATATCTACAGCACAGAGAAATGAGTACATACGGTCATACCTTCAATTCACATATCTACAGCACAGAGAAATGAATACATATGGTCATACCTTCAATTTACATATCTACAGCACAGTGAAATGAGTACATACAGTCATACCTTCAATTCACATATCTACAGCACAGTGAAATGAAACATACGTCATACTTCAATTCACATATCTCAGCAAGTGATATGAGTCATATCTTCAATTCACATATCTACACACACATGAAACGAGTACATACGGTCATACCTTCAATTCACATATCTACAGCACAGAGAAATGAATACATATGGTCATACCTTCAATTTACATATCTACAGCACAGTGAAATGAGTACATACAGTCATACCATCAATTCACATATCTACAGCACAGTGAAATGAGAACATACAGTCATACCATCAATTCACATATCTACAGCACAGTGATATGAGAACATACGGTTATACCTTCAATTCACATATCTACAGCACAGTGAAATGAGAACATACAGTCATACCATCAATTCACATATCTACAGCACAGTGATATGAGTTCATACAGTCATACCTTCAATTCACATATCTACAGCACATGAACATGAGAACATACAGTCATACCATTAATTCACATATCTACAGCACAGTGATATGAGTTCATACAGTCATACCTTCAATTCACATATCTACAGCACAGTGAAATGAGAACATACAGTCATACCTTCAATTCACATATCTACAGCACAGTGAAATGAAAACATACAGTCATAGCTTCAATTCACATATCTACAGCACAGTGATATGAGAACATACAGTCATACCATCAATTCACATATCTACAGCACAGTGATATGAGAACATACGGTTATACCTTCAATTCACATATCTACAGCACAGTGAAATGAGAACATACAGTCATACCATTAATTCACATATCTACAGCACAGTGATATGAGTTCATACAGTCATACCTTCAATTCACATATCTACAGCACAGTGATATGAGAACATACAGTCATACCTTCAATTCACATATCTACAGCACAGTGATATGAGTACATCTACAGCACAGTGATATGAGAACATACAGTTATACCACTAATTCACATATCTACAGCACAGTGATATGAGAACATAAGGTCATACCTTCAATTCACATATCTACAGCACAGTGATATGATCATCATACTATTCACATCTACACACGTGAAGAGACATACGTATACTAATCACATATCTACAGCACAGTGAATGAGTACATACAGTCATACCTTCAATTCACATATTTACAGCACAGTGAAATGAGTAAACTAATTCACATATCTACAGCACATGACATCAAATCTTCAATTCACATATCTACAGCACAGTGAAATGAAAAACATAATCATAGCCTTCACATTCATCACATATCTACAGCACAGTGAAATGAAAAAATCATACCTTCAATTCATATGAGAACATACAGTTATACCTTCAATTCAAATATCTACAGCACAGTGAAATGAGTACATACATTCATACCTTCAATTCACATATCTACAGCACAGTGATATGAGTACATACGGTCATTCCTTCAATTCACATATCTACAACACAGTGATATGAGTACATACGTTCATACCTTCAATTCACATATCTACAGCACAGTGATATGAGTACATACGGTCATACCTTCAATTCACATATCTACAGCATAGTGATATGAGAACATACGGTCATACCTTCAATTCACATATCTACAGCACACTGAAATGAGTACATATGGTCATACTTTCAATTCACATATCTACAGCACAGTGATAGGAGTACATACGTTTATCCCTTCAATTCACATATCTACAGCACAGTGATATAAGTACATACGTTTATACCTTCAATTCACATATCTACAGCACAGTGATATGAGTACATACGTTCATACCTTCAATTCACATATCTACAGCACAGTGATATGAGTACATACGTTCATACCTTCAATTCACATATCTACAGCACAGTGATATGAGAACATACAGTCATACCTTCAATTCACATATCTACAGCACAGTGATATGAGTACATACGGTCATACCTTCAATTCACATATCTACAGCAAAGTGATATGAGAACATACAGTTATACCTTCAATTCACATATCTACAGCACAGTGAAATGACTACATATGTTCATACCTTCAATTCACATATCTACAGCACCGTGAAATGAGTACATACGGTCATGCCTTCAATTCACATATCTACAGCACAGTGATATGAGAACATACGTTCATACCTTCAATTCAAATATCTACAGCACAGTGAATTGAGAACATATGGTCATACCTTCAATTCACATATCTACAGCATAGTTAAATGAGTACATACAGTCATACCATCAATTCACATATCTACAGCACAGTGAAATGAGTTCATATACAGTCATATCTTCAATTCACATATCTACAGCACAGTGAAATGAAAACATAGTCATATCTTCAATTCACATATCTACAGCACAGTGATATGAGAACATACAGTCATACCTTCAATTCACATATCTACAGCACAGTGCTACGAGTACATACGTTTATACCTTCAATTCACATATCTACAGCACAGTGAAATGAGTACATATGGTCATACCTTCAATTCATATATTTTTAGCACAGTGATATGAGAACATATGGTTATACCTTCAATTCACATATCTACAGCACAGTGATATGAGAACATACGGTTATACCTTCAATTCAAATATCTACAGCACAGTGAAATGAGTACATATGGTCATACCTTCAATTCATATATCTACAGCACAGTGATATGAGAACATACGGTTATACCTTCAATTCACATATTTACAGCACAGTGAAATGAGTACATACATTCATACCTTCAATTCACATATCTACAGCACAGTGATATGAGTACATATGGTCATACCTTCAATTCATATATCTACAGCACAGTGAAATGAGTACATACGGTCATACCTTCAATTCACATATCTACAGCACAGTGCTACGAGTACATACGTTTATACCTTCAATTCACATATCTACAGCACAGTGAGATGAGAACATACAGTCATACCTTCAATTCACATATCTACAGCACAGTGATATGAGAACATACGTTCATACCTTCAATTCACATATCTACAGCACAGTGAAATGAGTTCATATACAGTCATAGCTTCAATTCACATATCTACAGCACAGTGATATGAGAACATACAGTCATAGCTTCAATTCACATATCTACAGCACAGTGATATGACTACATATGTTCATACCTTCAATTCACATATCTACAGCACAGTGAAATGAGTACATACGGTCATACCTTCAATTCCCATATCTACAGCACAGTGCTACGAGTACATATGTTTATACCTTCAATTCACATATCTACAGCACAGTGAGATGAGAACATACAGTCATACCTTTAATTCACATATCTACAGCACAGTGAAATGAGTTCATATACAGTCATACCTTTAATTCACATATCTACAGCACAGTGAAATGAGTTCATATACAGTCATAGCTTCAATTCACATATCTACAGCAAAGTGATATGAGAACATACAGTCATAGCTTCAATTCACATATCTACAGCACAGTGATATGACTACATATGTTCATACCTTCAATTCACATATCTACAGCACAGTGATATGAGTACATACGTTCATACCTTCAATTCACATATCTACAGCACAGTGAAATGAGTACATACGGTCATTCCTTCAATTCACATATCTACAGCACAGTAAAATGAGTATATACGTTCATACCTTAGATTCACATATCTACAGCACAGTGAAATGAGTACATATGTTCATACTTTCAATTCACATATCTAGAGCACAGTGAAATGAGTACATATGTTCATACTTTCAATTCACATATCTACAGCACAGTGATATGAGTACATACAGTCATACCTTCAATTCCCATATCTACAGCACAGTGATATGAGAACATACGGTCATACCTTCAATTCACATATCTAGAGCACAGTGAAATGAGTACATATGTTCATACTTTCAATTCACATATCTAGAGCACAGTGAAATGAGTACATATGTTCATACCTTCAATTCACATATCTACAGCACAGTGAAATGAGTACATATGGTCATACCTTCAATCACATATCTACAGCACAGTGATATTATTAGTTATATAGTCAGTTACTGACCCCCTATAAAGGCATAGAGGGTCAGTAAGATTTATAGGGGGCGAGGGCGTAGCCCGAGCCTCCTATACTTCTTACTGACCCTCTATGCCTTTATAGGGGGTTAGTAACTGACTATATAACGAATTTATCGCATCGAGGACCATTTATTTGTTTTATTAATTCTTTGTTGCCTATTTGTTTGGTCAAGAATCTGAAATCAAACTTAAATCATACTGTCACGATAACTGATAACAAACAATCGCCACTTTTAAAATAATTGGCCCAGGCTAAATATGTATCTATGTATTTCTTTCAAGAATTTTCAAACATACTGTATAAGGAACCTACAGAATAATAATGAATTCATAAATCAACAATAATTTCGACATTCCTATGTGCACAGTAGGCCTACCTCAATACGACACCAGACCGTCTGTATATATTGAAAGCATCACAAACAAGAGTGACACAAACATCCATCTAACATTTTAAACACAATCTCCTTGATCATCTGTGCATTCTCGCTGAGATAATCACTTAAAAGTAATGCCGATAAATTGATTATAGAGTGAAGATTGATCTGTAGGTACGAACACCTCCATTTGTTTATAATCACAGCCTAGAAAACGCTTGAATTGTTACGTTTGACTTTCGCCGCGTCATCAACTTTCAAACTGGCGTAGGGGAAGCAACTCGTATTTAAAAAATGCATTTCATGTGATTTGAAGTATTAAAACGATTAGGGTTATTTTTACACAAAAATTAACAAGTGATATATAGTTTAACGGTAATGAAGTGGTATATTTAGTTGAAGATAATGTGTTTAAATTTTGAAGCGAGGGCGAGAGCCGCCATATTGCACCATAATAAAATTTACTGACCCCCTATAAAGTGATAGGGGGTCACCACGTGACGACTCTCCGCCAATCATTTGAGGACATTTCTGTCCGAGGTGCGATAAGAGTACATACGGTCATACCTTCAATTCACATATCTTCAGCATAGTGATATGAGAACATACGGTCATACCTTCAATTCACATATCTACAGCATAGTGATATGAGAACATACGGTCATACCTTCAATTCACATATCTACAGCATAGTGATATGAGTACATACGGTCATACCTTCAATTCACATATCTACAGCACAGTGAAATGAGTACATATGGTCATACCTTCAATCACATATCTACAGCACAGTGATATGAGTACATACGGTCATACCTTCAATTCACATATCTACAGCACAGTGATATGAGAACATACGGTCATACCTTCAATTCACATATCTACAGCACAGTGATATGAGTACATACGGTCATACCTTCAATCACCTATCTACAGCATAGTGAAATAAGTACATATGGTCATACCTTCAATCACATATCTACAGCACAGTGATATGAGTACATACGGTCATACCTTCAATCACCTATCTACAGCACAGTGAAATGAGTACATACGGTCATACCTTCAATCACCTATCTACAGCACAGTGAAATGAGTACATACGGTCATACCTTCAATCACCTATCTACAGCATAGTGAAATGAGTACATACGGTCATACCTTCAATCACTATCTACAGCACAGTGAAATAGTACATACGGTCATACCTTCAATCACCTATCTACAGCACAGTGAAATGAGTACATAGTCATACCTTCAATCACATATCTACAGCACAGTGAATGAGTACATACGGTCATACCTTCAATCACTATCTACAGCACAGTGAAATATGAGTACATACGGTCATACCTTCAATCACCTATCTACAGCATAGTGAAATGAGTACATACGGTCATACCTTCAATCACATATCTACAGCACAGTGAAATGAGTACATACGGTCATACCTTCAATCACATATCTACAGCACAGTGATATGAGTACATACGGTCATACCTTCAATCACCTATCTACAGCACAGTGAAATGAGTACATACGGTCATACCTTCAATCACCTATCTACAGCACAGTGAAATGAGTACATACGGTCATACCTTCAATCACCTATCTACAGCACAGTGAAATGAGTACATATGGTCATACCTTCAATTCACATATCTACAGCAGTGCAATGAAATGAGTACATACTGTCATACCTTCAATTCACATATCTACCGTGTCTGCATTCAGATATATAATTATTGTAAAGTGATTTCTGTATGGATGTTTCCATCTAACATACATAAGGCATAAAAGCAAGAATTTTACAGTGCGTAAAGGTTTGTCCGTCCATATGATATCACAGCTAAATTTATCAAACCTGATGGTTTTCAATGGTAGATTACTGAATTATGTCAATTTTTTTTGCTCAGTTGTTGCATATATAACTTTAAATATTTAAAACAAATCGTAATTAGCAAACCTGGCATGATACTGGTTCATAGTGCTATTAATTGTGATTTGACCCTTGTACAGCTAGTGTAACAGAATCTGTTGAAAACCAATTGTGTTTATTCACCCTTATTACTTCATACTTCATAATGAACAGCTCTGACCTTGTACAGCTAGTGTAACAGATTCACCCCTGTAACTTCATAATGAACTGTTCTCACCTTGTACAGATAGTGTAACAGATTTACCCCTGTAACTTCATAATGAACTGTTCTCACCTTGTACAGATAGTGTAACAGATTTACCCCTGTAACTTCATAATGAATTGTTCTCACATTGTACAGATAGTGTAACAGATTTACCCCTGTAACTTCATAATGAACTGCTCACCTTGTACAGCTAGTGTAACAGATTTACCCCTGTAACTTCATAATGAACTGTTCTCACCTTGTACAGCTAGTGTAACAGATTTACCTCTGTAACTTCATAATGAACTGTTCTCACATTGTACAGCTAGTGTAACAGATTTACCCCTGTAACTTCATAATGAACTGCTCACCTTGTACTGTTCTGTTCCAATGTGCATCTACAAAAATGTAGGGTTGGCTGGTCAAAGACACAAAATTCATGAATACAATATTATTTCACAATATGTATGACATGATATGTTAACGTTTTTTCAAATTTTATTTTACAGCTAATAACAGTCTATCGACTCCCGGGTCTGGATCCTGATTGGGTAATGGCAGAAAGAGGCCCTCAAAAGGGAAAAGTACCAAGTACATATTTAGAAGTTCTAGAATGATGTAAAGATATTTAACTGTAATTGACAACTCTGTTTTCATCAGTGATTTTTACACATTTTTTTACCATTTTGATTCTCCACAGACAATTTAGACATCTTCACAACTTTTACATGATGATTGTATGACCAAATGACTTGTGTTTTTAATGGCCGGGCATGGCAGGAATTCATGCACTTAATTTAATCTAATTCTAATTCATTTGCGTAAAATGAAGATTCTTATCAATGAGGTTATTATTTAGAATTGGCATGACGTACATCTATAATTTATTATATAATATGTGATAGTAACCTACAGAATATAAGGAGTGCAAATTTAATCTAAATATCTATAAAAAATGAAAATAAAACTAGTAATAAAAAGGCTACTTACAAAAATGACTCAAAGGAAAATAGGTCAGCCACATATCTCGTATTAAAATCACAAAATGAAAATCTATTGGAATTGTAACCACATGTACTGTGGTATTACAAGGTATGAGAGTTCGAGAGGGATCCAAGCCACTGGAACAATTGAAGACTTGTCTTTGGTGAAGGCGTCATTAATTATGTTTTTTGCTTTTATGCTTAAAGCTTATATATATATAATTCTAAAAAAATACTGTTTGTAAATTTACAATTGTTAAAAACAGGCAATGTTGAGTATAGTGTACTTATTTATGATTATTAGCTATGTGATTTTACAGGTTACCAGGGGTGTTTTTAATGTCTTTATAGAATCATGGCTACCACACTGTGTATATATCAGTAATAAATGGGAGTTTAGTCTTTTTATTTCTCAATTGTTGCTTATTAAGTTTTAGAATTGGTTTTATTAAAATGTCTGGTATTGAGGGAGTGGACCTATTTAATGCTAACAATCGTTTTATCTTCATTGATCTGCTGTTTTAACTATGTACAATGTCCGTGAAAT
Organism: Argopecten irradians; assembly: GCF_041381155.1. Taxonomy (NCBI): domain Eukaryota; kingdom Metazoa; phylum Mollusca; class Bivalvia; order Pectinida; family Pectinidae; genus Argopecten; species Argopecten irradians. The sequence goes on from NC_091137.1 coordinate 51,211,919, forward strand.
TTAAAGAATAATGTACAGCAAATCAAGTGAAATTCATATGTACCTTTTTGGCTATGATCTTGAGACTTGTTTGTAGATACATAGTGTCAGTGATAGGAGACGTATTTTTCACGATTCTATGATCGGCCATATTCAGGATTTATTTGTGAGATAGGAGTGAGTAGATATAAATGTGATCTACATGGGATCATTATATCCTAGATGAGCCGCATTCCATACTTCTATAGATATACTTACGTAATCAGACAATTTAACAAGTTTTCAAGCATCTGATATTTGTTTAAAATGACCTACATTTAATGGTACAAATCCCTGTGTTACAATGACCTATATTTAATAGTACAATTCCTTGTGTTACAGTGACCTACATTTAATAGTACAAGTCTCTGTGTTGCAGTGACCTACATACAATATTTATATAGGACAAGTCTGTGTTACAGTGACCTACATATAATAGTGCAAGTCCCTGTGTTACAGTGACCTACATATAATGGTATAAGTCCCTGTGTTTCAGTGACCTACATAAAATGGTACAAGTCATTGTGTTACAGTGACTTACATATAATAATACAAGTCCCCGTGTTATAGTGAACTACATATGATATATAAGTCCCTGTGTTACAATGACCTACATGTAATGGTACAAGTTTCTGTGTTTTTTCTGTAAATCTCATTGTGTACTATATATGTATGTAAATAAGATTTTCACCTTAATATTAAGTCAGAAATATGTAACATAATTTTAGTTGTGGAAGAATAAAATTTCTCATCTTGTAAATAACATTTGGTCATCAATTTGCATGAATACTTGCCATTTTTAGGTCACCTAGCTGAGCCAAAGTCTCAAGTGACCTTTTCTAATAGCCTTTTGTCGGTCGTCATGCATTGTGTGTTCGTAAACAATTTACATTTTCAATTTCTCCAAAAGTGTTGAAGCAAATTCAGTGAAATTTTGCACAGACCGTTAGGCATAATCTAGACCAATCAAAATTGTGAATTATATGATTAAGTTGGTATACAGGACTCAAAGGAGTGAATGTTATGTGACAATTCTCTACAAACACTCAATATTTAATTCTTCAAGTAAAACAATTAATGTATCTCAATTTAAACCTTATACTCTTCAACTTGCATCATAACAGTGGTCAGGTACAAATAACATAAGGGACAAGATAGGTCAAGGTCATATAATGTTTAGTAGAGGGGTCAAGCCATATGATGTTTAGCGTAAGGGCAAGGTCATATGATGTGCAATATGATGGCACAAGTTAGACCCACTATATGTTTATATGTCATATATACTTTACTTGGACAATTTGTTGATAAGTTTGTGCCTCGACTATTTTGTGAAATATGTCTATTTATGTGTGAAGAAACTGTACATATGAGTAATAGACTAGCTCTACCATGTAAAAATACCATAAATTATATAAATTGTTAATTTTACATCAATATTTTTGTCTAAAATTTTGAAAAATGAAGAATTATGTGACGTGAAAGAAATATTGGAAAATGCCTGGATCATTGGTTTTATAGTATAATGAAGACCAACAAACCGTGTTTACTTCTCAATCTACACAACTTGTCATGCTACATATATATCTAAGTTGATGAGAAGGTTGTTTTTTTATCTCTAGACATAATTTAGGTTCTCAATTTCAGAGGTTCACCTAATCACTTTTCATCCGTCGTTGTGCATTGTGTGTCCATAAACAATTTACATTTTCAACTTCTCTAAAACTACTGCAGTAAATTCAATTAATTTTTGCTCAAATGTTTCAGGCCTAATGTCAATCAAAATTGTGAATTATCCCCTGAAGGGTCTGATGAAGGGAGCAGAGGTTGTTAATTCAAATTGACTAAATCTGTGAATATGAATATTAGTATGGAATAGCAATGACACTTTATATATTAGCCAATTGTGAATTAGCCCTGACTTGCTCCCAGAGCGTGAAAGGCTGATTGGATATGTCAAAGGGGTCAAAATGACTAAAATATCAAAAGTGTTCTCAAATGACAGATGTTGTGTAATCAAATAATTGTCATAGGTTAAAAGGTGATAAAGGTGTTGATGACTTCTCATATCTCTCAGATATGATAGAATGAAAAGTCACATTGATTATATCACTTATTCTATATAAATTTTTCCGAGTAATTTTTTATTAGTTAATAATTCCAAGTCTTTTGTTAGTTTACTGAAATTTTAGTTTTCATGATGACTCATGATGAGTCCTAATAGATGTGATGATGATACTGGTGGATGTCCTTGTAGTATTCTGTATCAGAACTGGTGAGCGTTAAGGCCTCTCGACCTGTTGTACATTTGGTATACATAGAGCATATCATCCTGTCAAACTATAATGATATGACCTGCTGGTAACACAGTGAGTTTATAATACATGTATCTACAATGTACAATAGCCTACATTATGTAAGCCTTTCATTTATATTTTAAAGCTAGTCAAGTTTGTAAAACTGTGTAAAACTAGCATACTTAATGTATGTGTTTTAGCATATCCTAAATATATATAAATAACTAGCCCACATTGTAAATAAAACTAGCCCACAATGTATAAGATACAGTTAGCACCCTTTGTATTATTTACAGCACCTAGCACATGCTAACATCCATTTTATCTAGCCTCTGTAGGTAACAGCTAGCCTCTCTAGATTACAGCTAGCTTCTGTAGGTAACAGCTAGCCTCTCTAGGTTACAGTTAGCCTCTGTAGGTTACAGTTTACCTCTGTAGGTTACAGCTAACTTTGTAGGTTACAGCTAGCCTCTGTAGGTTACAGCTTACCTCTGTAGGTTACAGCTAGCCTCTGTAGGTTACAGCTTACCTCTGTAGGTTACAGCTAACTTCTGTAGGTTACAGCTAACCTCTGTAGGTTACAGCTAGCCTCTCTAGGTTACAGTTAGCCTTTGTAGGTTAAAGCTAACCACTCTAGGTTACAGTTAGCCTCTGTAGGTTACAGCTTACCTCTGTAGGTTACAGCTAACTTCTGTAGGTTACAGCTAGCCTCTGTAGGTTACAGCTAACTTCTGTAGGTTACAGCTGGCCTCTGTAGGTTACAGCTTACCTCTGTAGGTTACAGCTAACTTCTGTAGGTTACAGCTTGCCTCTCTATAGGTTACAGTTAGCCTCTGTAGGTTAAAGCTAACCTCGCTGGGTTACAGTTAGCCTCTCTAGGTTACAGCTAGCATCTAGGTTACAGCTAGCCTCAATAGGTTACAGCTAGCCCCTGTAGGTTAAAGCTAGCCTATGTAGATTACAGTTAGCCTCTGTAGGTTACAGCTAGCCTCAGTTGGTAACAGCTAACCTCTCTAGGTTACAGCTAGCTTCTCTAGGTAACATCTAGCCTCTTTAGTTTACAGCTAGCCTCTCTAGGTTACAGCTAACCTCTATAGGTTACAGCTAACCTCTCTAGGTTACAGCTAGCCTCTCTAGGTTACAGCTAGCCTCTCTAGGTTACAGCTAGCCTCTCTAGGTTACAGCTAGCCTCTCTAGGTTACAGCTAACCTCTATAGGTTACAGCTAACCTCTATAAGTTAAAGCTAGCCCCTGTAGGTTACAGCTAACCTATCTAGGTTACAGCTACTGTCCTCTAGATCTGGTAGTGTATAGAGTGATGCTGTAAACAGTCACCGAGATGATACAATGCAATAGTTATGAGATTGATCACATGTACAATTCCCTCACCAGCAGATCAGCCTGGGGCTGTACCTTGGTAGTCTCTGTATATAAGGTCAAAGTTTTAGTCAACCCCAAATAATAAACTTAAAAAAAAAACATGCAGCCTTTTGTTCTGTTATTCTTTATTTCTTCATTTCACAATACTAAACCAAACGTGTAGCAGTGTAGAATGGGTGTGCTTTCTGTGATTGGTGTGTCATCCATGTTGTAATAATGCTCACTGTTCAGCTCTCTCCAACATAAATATAGTTTATAAAAATAAAGGAAAAGTCACGGTTTAGAGCTCAAGTAATGCAGAGAGATTGATAACTTGTTGGATATATCCCTCAGACTGGTGTTAGAATCCGGTCAAACCAGCGCTCCTAGTACATGCTATAAACACACTAACAAACAAAATGGCATTAGACATATGTACCGAACCTTGTGGACTTAGTAAACTGAAATGTACAATTTTTTTGCATATTTTGTCAAGATTTACAAATAACACAACAGTCTTCGAGTCAACAGATACCTACGGTTAGGCCTAATACACTTTTTATCAACTCAGGTATGTTCACGTATACCCAAGAAGTGATAGATAGTCACACAAAATATCACTAGGTTAAACAGGGTCTTATACCTTATAATCAGCAAGAGAAGAAGAACCTGGAATATGACATCTGTACACTAAGATGTACCTTATACCATCAAAGAGAGCCAGAGATTACTGAAATGGAAACATATAAATCTAGGCGAGATCGAAATATGAAAATTGGTTGGTGATAAAGTGCCAAGGTAAAACAAAGGTGCCAAAATAGGGAAGCAAATTATTTTCTCCCATAATTTACATGGATATCCAGTGGTTGCCAGAGAAAAATAACTCAATGGTCACGTATGATAGCTCGCACGCGCTAGACAATCACATGATGTCATCAATGCAGTCGACGAAACTGCAGAGTGCATTGTCGATGAAGTCATTAATTGCAAAGCATAGCGATGTTCTTGTGATCATGGCGCGATGAAAAACCTGCATTGGAATTGAAATTTGATTATTTTCTTACTAACTCTCATGGCATAACAAACCAGACGAGCGATATATGCCTTCTGAGCCTCATATTGTCAGACAAAACTGTAAAGTTATACACGTCCTGGATGGCTCACAATCATATTAAATGTTTTTCCACACCAACGAATAAAACTGTCCATTTAAATCCACTAACGGCTGCTATAAGACAGCTTTGTTTGTTTGGTTTGTTAATTTAACGTCGTATTACTAGCCAGGGTCACTTCAGGACGGCCTAACAAGGTATGCGCTGTGTGTAGAGTGCATATTTTGGGGACTTCGTATTGTGTCTTCTTGTGATAGAGGAACTTTCTTACTGTTATCCCACTGAAGCATGTCACAAAGGATGGCAAACATCACAACTTATCTGGTCACATTATACTGACAACGGGCAAACCAATCGTCCTACTTCCTATATACTGAGCTTTATGCAGGAGCAGAAACTATCACTTTTATAGACTATGGTGTGTCTCGGTCAGATCCCAGACCCTTCCTCACAGGGGCGAGGGATCCACTCAAATGCCAAAATTGAGGCGGTGTCAAGGAGGAATGATAAGATCCAAAATTTAGTCGGCTTTTACGTATGCAATATGGGCAGCAGGTACAATTCCCTCGCCAAGCTGCCTGCTAGCAGGTAAAATAAGATATCCGAGAAATTCAACAAAATATGGTAATAAGAAATAAAAGTTAGGGGAATAGCTCCATGTACATGTCATCATCATCATCAAACTTTATTTCCTCCAGGTGGAGATAGAATATAAATCAACATAAAAATAGAGACCAAAGAGAGCGCGAAGCGTTCAAGATGACCCGAACCGATTTCATCAGAAATGTCTTTCTAGCAGCATCATCCTTGAAAGGGACTCCAGCCATTTCGGCTAAAAGTGTTCCAGCAAATGAAATGTCATTTTTGCTTATGATAGTGTTGAAGACACAAGACCCGAATTCAGTCATGATTTCCTAGTGTAGAAACCTATCACGGAGAGCTCTGGAATCTATATATATATATGTCGTCGTGGAGTGGGGCTGTGTTTAGGAGTGGGGGCTGTGTTTTAGGAGTGGGGGTGTTTAGGAGTGGGCTGTGGAGTGGGGCTGTGTTTAGGAGTGTGGGGCTGTGTGTTTAGGAGTGGGGCTGTGTTTAGGAGTGGGGCTGTGTTTAGGAGTGGGGCTGTGTTTAGGAGTGGGGGCTGTGTTTAGGAGTGGGGGCTGTATTTTGGAGTGGGGGCTGTGATTAGGAGTGGGTCTGTGTTAAGGAGTGTGGGCTGTGTTTAGGAGTGGGGGCTGTGTTTAGGAGTGGGGCTGTGTTTAGGAGTGGGGCTGTCTTTAGGAGTGGGGCTGTGTTTAGGAGTGGGGCTGTGTTTAGGAGTGGGGCTGTGTTTAGGAGTGGGGGCTGTGTTTAGGAGTGGGGCTGTGTTTAGGAGTGGGGGCTGTGTTTAGGAGTGGGGCTGTGTTTAGGAGTGGGGGCTGTGTTTAGGAGTGGGGCTGTGTTTAGGAGTGGGGCTGTGTTTAGGAGTGGGGCTGTGTTTAGGAGTGGGGCTGTGTTTAAGAGTGGGGCTGTGTTTAGGAGTGGGGCTGTGTTTAGGAGTGGGGCTGTGTTTAGGAGTGGGGGCTGTGTTTAGGAGTGGGGGCTGTGTTTAGGAGTGGGGCTGTGTTTAGGAGTGGGGCTGTGTTTAGGAGTGGGGCTGTGTTTAGGAGTGGGGCTGTGTTTAGGAGTGGGGCTGTGTTTAGGAGTGGGGGCTGTGTTTAGGAGTGGGGCTGTGTTTAGGAGTGGGGCTGTGTTTAGGAGTGTGGCTGTGTTTAGGAGTGGGGGCTGTGTTTAGGAGTGGGGCTGTGTTTAGGAGTGGGGCTGTGTTAAGGAGTGGGGCTGTGTTTAGGAGTGGGGCTGTGTTTAGGAGTGGGGCTGTGTTTAGGAGTGGGGCTGTGTTTAGGAGTGGGGCTGTGTTTAGGAGTGGGGCTGTGTTTAGGAGTGGGGCTGTGTTTAGGAGTGGGGGCTGTGTTTAGGAGTGGGGGCTGTGTTTTAGGAGTAGGGGGGCTGTGTTTAGGAGTGGGGCTGTGTTTAGGAGTGGGGCTGTGTTTAGGAGTTGGGGCTGTGTTTAGGAGTGGGGCTGTGTTTAGGAGTGGGGGGCTGTGTTTAGGAGTGGGAGCTGTGTTTAGGTAGGGGCTGGTGTTTAGGAGTGGGGCTGTGTTTAGGAGTGGGGCTGTGTTTAGGAGTGGGGGCTGTGTTTAGGAGTGGGGCTGTGTTTAGGAGTGGGGGCTGTGTTTAGGAGTGGGGCTGTGTTTAGGAGTGTGGGGCTGTGTTTAGGAGTGGGGCTGTGTTTAAGAGTGGGGTGTGTTTAGAGAGTGTGGGGCTGTGTTTAGGAGTGGGGGCTGTGTTTAGGAGTGGGGGCTGTGTTTAGGAGTGGGGCTGTGTTTAGGAGTGGGGGCTGTGTTTAGGGTGGGGCTGGGGCTGTGTTTAGGAGTGGGGCTGTGTTTAGGAGTGGGGGCTGTGTTTAGGAGAGTGGGGCTGTGTTTAGGAGTGGGGCTGTGTTTAAGAGTGGGGGCTGTTTAGGAATGGGGGCTGTGTTTAGGAATGGACTGGGGGGCTGTGTTTAGGAGTGGGGCTGTGTTTAGGAGTGGCGGGCTGTGTTTTAGGAAATGGGGGCTGTGTTTTTGGAGTGGGCGGCTGTGTTTAGGAGTGGGGGAGCTGTGTTTAGGAGTGGGGGCTGTGTATTTAGGAGTGGTGGGGGGTGGGCTGTGTTTAGGAGGGGCTGTGTTTAGGAGTGTGGGCTGTGTTTAGGAGTGGGGTGTGTTTAGGGTGTGGGGCTGTGTTTAAGGAGTGTGGGGCTGTGTTTTAGGAGTGGGGGCATGTGTTTAGGAGTGGGGCTGTGTTTAGGAGTGGGGCTGTGTTTAGGAGTGGGGCTGTGTTTAGGAGTGGGGGCTGTGTTTAGGAGTGGGGCTGTGTTTAGGAGTTGGGGCTGTGTTTAGGAGTGGGGCTGTGTGTTTAGGAGTGGGGCTGTGTTTAGGAGTGGGGGCTGTGTTTAGGAGTGGGGGCTGTGTTTAGGAGTGGGGCTGTGTTTAGGAGTGGGGCTGTGTTTAGGAGTGGGGCTGTGTTTAGGAGTGAGGGCTGTGTTTAGGAGTGGGGCTGTGTTTAGGAGTGGGGCTGTGTTTAGGAGTGGGGCTGTGTTTAGGAGTGGGGGCTGTGTTTAGGAGTGGGGCTGTGTTTAGGAGTGGGGCTGTGTTTAGGAGTGGGGGCTGTGTTTGGAAGTGGGTGGGGGCTGTGTTTAGGAGTGGGGCTGTGTTTAGGAGTGAGGGGCTGTGTTTAGGAGTGGGGCTGTGTTTAGGAGTGGGGGCTGTGTTTAGGAGTGGGGCTGTGTTTAGGAGTGGGGCTGTGTTTAGGAGTGGGGCTGTGTTTAGGAGTGGGGGCTGTGTTTAGGAGTGGGGCTGTGTTTAGGAGTGGGGGCTGTGTTTAGGAGTGGGGGCTGTGTTTAAGGAGTGGGGTCTGTGTTTAGGAGTGGGGGCTGTGTTTTAGGAGTGGGGCTGTGTTTAGGAGTGGGGCTGTGTTTTAGGAGTGTTTAGGGCTGTGTTTTAGGAGTGGGGGCTGTGTTTAGGAGTGGAGGCTGTGTCTAGGAGTGGGGCTGTGTTAATGACTGGGCTGTGTTTAGGAGTGGGGGCTGTGTTTAGGAGTGGGCTGTGTTTAGGAGTGGGGGCTGTGTTTAGGAGTGGGGGCTGTGTTTAGGAGTGGGGGCTGTGTTTAGGAGTGGGGCTGTGTTTAGGAGTGGGGCTGTGTTTAGGAGTGAGGCTGTGTTTAGGAGTGGGGCTGTGTTTAAGAGTGGGGCTGTGTTTAGGAGTGGGGCTGTGTTTAGGAGTGGGGGCTGTGTTTAGGAGTGGGGCTGTGTTTAGGAGTGGGGCTGTGTTTAGGAGTGGGGCTGTGTTTAGGAGTGGGGGCTGTGTTTAGGAGTGGGGGCTGTGTTTTAGGAGTGGGGGCTGTGTTTAGGAGTGGGGCTGTGTTTAGGAGTGGGGGCTGTGTTTAGGAGTGGGGGCTGTGTTTAGGAGTGGGGGCTGTGTTTAGGAGTGGCGGCTGTGTTTTAAGGAAATGGGCTGTGTTTTGGAGTGGCGGCTGTGTTTAGGAGTGGGGGCTGTGTTTAGGAGTGGGGGCTGTATTTTGGAGTGGGGGCTGTGATTAGGAGTGGGGCTGTGTTTAGGAGTGGGGGCTGTGTTTAAGGAGTGGGGCTGTGTTTAGGAGTGGGGCTGTGTTTAAGGAGCTGTGTTTAGGAGTGGGGCTGTGTTTAGGAGTGGGGCTGTGTTTAAGGAGTGGGGGCTGTGTTTAGGAGTGGGGGCTGTGTTTAGGAGTGGGGCTGTGTGTTTAGGAGTGGGGCTGTGTTTAGGAGTGAGTGGGGCTGTGTTTAAGGAGTGGGGCTGTGTTTAGGAGTGGGGCTGTGTTTAGGAGTGGGGCTGTGTTTAGGAGTGTGAGAGGGCTGTGTTTAGGAGTGGGGGCTGTGTTTAGGAGTGGGGCTGTGTTTAGGAGTGGGGCTGTGTTTAGGAGTGGGGGCTGTGTTTAGGAGTGGGGGCTGTGTTTAGGAGTGGGGCTGTGTTTAGGAGTGGGGCTGTGTTTAGGAGTGGGGGCTGTGTTTAGGAGTGGGGCTGTGTTTAGGAGTGGGGCTGTGTTTAGGAGTGGGGCTGTGTTTAGGAGGGGGGGCTGTGTTTAGGAGTGGGGCTGTGTTTAGGAGTGGGGCTGTGTTTAGGAGTGGGGGCTGTGTTTAGGAGTGGGGCTGTGTTTAGGAGTGGTGGGGCTGTGTTTAGGAGTGGGGGCTGTGTTTAGGAGTGGGGGCTGTGTTTAGGAGTGGGGGCTGTGTTTAGGAGTGGGGGCTGTGTTTAGGAGTGGGGGCTGTGTTTAGGAGTGGGGCTGTGTTTAGGAGTGGGGCTGTGTTTAAGGAGTGGGGGCTGTGTTTAGGAGTTGGGGCTGTGTTTAGGAGTGGGGGCTGTGTTTAGGAGTGTGGGGCTGTGTTTAGGAGTGTGGGGCTGTGTTAAGGAGTGGGGCTGTGTGTTTAGGAGTGGGGCTGTGTTTAGGAGTGGGGCTGTGTTTAGGAGTGGGGGGCTGTGTTTAGGAGTGGGGGCTGTGTTTAGGATGGGGCTGTGTTTAGGAGTGGGGGCTGTGTTTAGGAGTGGGGCTGTGTTTAGGAGTGGGGGGCTGTGTTTAGGAGTGGGGGCTGTGTTTTAGGAGTGGGGCTGTGTTTAGGAGTGGGGCTGTGTTTAGGAGTGGGGGCTGTGTTTAGGAGTGGGGCTGTGTTTAGGAGTGGGGGCTGTGTTTAGGAGTGGGGCTGTGTTTAGGAGTGGGGCTGTGTTTAGGAGTGGGGCTGTGTTTAGGAGTGGGGCTGTGTTTAGGAGTGGGGGCTGTGTTTAGGGAGTGGGGCTGTGTTTAGGAGTGGGGCTGTGTTTAGGAGTGGGGCTGTGTTTAGGAGTGGGGCTGTGTTTAGGAGTGGGGCTGTGTTTAGGAGTGGGGCTGTGTTTAGGAGTGGGGGCTTGTGTTTAGGAGTGGGGCTGTGTTTAGGAGTGGGGCTGTGTTTAGGAGTGGGGCTGTGTTTAGGAGTGGGGCTGTGTTTAGGAGTGGGGGCTGTGTTTAGGAGTGGGGCTGTGTTTAGGAGTGGGGCTGTGTTTAGGAGTGGGGGCTGTGTTTAGGAGTGGGGCTGTGTTTAGGAGTGGGGGCTGTGTTTAGGAGTGGGGGCTGTGTTAGGAGTGGGGGCTGGTGTTAGGAGTGGGAGTGGGCTGTGTTTAGGAGTGGGGCTGTGTTTAGGAGTGGGGGCTGTGTTTAGGAGTGGGGCTGTTGTGTTTAGGAGTGGGGCTGTGTTTAGGAGTGGGGCTGTGTTTAGGAGTGGGGGCTGTGTTTAGGAGTGGGCTGTGTTTAGGAGTGGGGGCTGTGTTTAAGGAGTGGGGCTGTGTTTAGGAGTGGGGCTGTGTTTAGGAGTGGGGGGCTGTGTTTAGGAGTGGGGCTGTGTTTAAGTGGGTTGGGCTGTGTTTAGGGAGTGGGGCTGTGTGTTTAGGAGTGGGGCTGTGTTTAGGAGTGGGGGCTGTGTTTAGGAGTGGGGCTGTGTTTAGGAGTGGGGTCTGTGTTTAGGAGTGGGGTCTGTGTTTAGGAGTGGGGCTGTGTTTAGGAGTGGGGCTGTGTTTAGGAGTGGGGCTGTGTTTAGGAGTGGGGGCTGTGTTTAGGAGTAAGGGGCTGTGTTTAGGAGTGGGAACTGTGTTTAGGAGTGGGAACTGTGTTTAGGAGTGGGGGCTGTGTTTAGGAGTGGATCTGTGTTAAGGAGTGGGGGCTGTGTTTAGGAGAGGGGGCTGTGTTTAAGAGTGGGGCTGTTTTAGGAGTGGGGCTGTGTTTTAGGAGTGGGGGCTGTGTTTAGGAGTGGGGCTGTGTTTAGGAGTGGGGGCTGTGTTTAGGAGTGGGGCTGTGTTTAGGAGTGGGGGCTGTGTTTAGGAGTGGGGGGCTGTGTTTAGGAGTGGGGCTGTGTTTAGGAGTGGGGGCTGTGTTTAGGAGTGGGGGCTGTGTTTAGGAGTGGGGGCTGTGTTTAGGAGTGGGGCTGTGTTTAGGAGTGGGGCTGTGTTTAGGAGTGAATGGGCTGTGTTTAGGGAGTGGGGGCTGTGTTTAGGAGTGGGGGCTGTGTTTAGGAGTGGGGCTGTGTTTAGGAGTGGGGGCTGTGTTTAGGAGTGGGGCTGTGTTAGGAGAGTGGGGCTGTGTTTAGGAGTGGGGGCTGTGTTTAGGAGTGGGGCTGTGTTTAGGAGTAGGGGCTGTGTTTAGGAGTGGGGCTGTGTTTAGGAGTGGGGCTGTGTTTAGGAGTGGGGGCTGTGTTTAGGAGTGGGGCTGTGTTTAGGAGTGGGGCTGTGTTTAGGAGTGGGGGCTGTGTTTAGGAGTGGGGCTGTGTTTAGGGCTGGGGCTGTGTTTAGGAGTGGGGGCTGTGTTTCGGAGTGGGGACTGTGTTTAAGAGTGGGTCTGTGTTTTGGAGTGGCGGCTGTGTTTAGGAGTGGGGGCTGTGTTTAGGAGTGGGGGCTGTGTTTTAAGGAGTGGGGGCTGTGTTTAGGAGTGGGGGCTGTGTTTAGGAGTGGGGGCTGTGTTTAGGAGTGGGGACTGTGTTTAGGAGTGGGGCTGTGTTTAGGAGTGGGGCTGTGTTAAGGAGTTGGGGCTGTGTTTAGGAGTGGGGGCTGTGTTTAGGAGTGGGCTGTTGTGTTAGGAGTGGGGCTGTGTTTCTGAGTTTAGGAGTGGGGGCTTGTGTTTAGCGAGTGGGGGGGCTGTGTTTAGGAGTGGGGCTGTGTTTAGGAGTGGGGCTGTGTTTAGGAGTGGGGGCTGTGTTTAGGAGTGGGGCTGTGTTTAGGGAGTGGGGGCTGTGTTTAGAGGTGTGTCTTAGGACAGGGCTGTGTTTAGGAGTGGGGGCTGTGTTTAGGAGTGGGGGCTGTGTTTAGGAGTGGGGCTGTGTTTAGGAGTGGGGGCTGTGTTTAGGAGTGGGGCTGTGTTTAGGAGTGGGGGCTGTGTTTAGGAGTGGGGCTGTGTTTAGGAGTGGGGCTGTGTTTAAGAGTGGGGCTGTGTTTAGGAGTGGGGCTGGTGTTTAAGGAAGTGGGGGCTCTGTGTTTAGGAGTGGGGCTGTGTTTAGAGAGTGGGGGCTGTGTTTTAGGAAGTGGGGCTGTGTTTATGGAGTGGGCGACTGTGTTTAGGAGTGGGGCTGTGTTTAGGAGTGAGGGGCTGTGTTTAGGAGTGGGGCTGTGTTTAGGAGTGGGGGCTGTGTTAAGGAGTGGGGGCTGTGTTAAGGAGTGGGGGCTAGTGTTTAGGAGTGGGGCTGTGTCTAGGAGTGGGGGGGCTGTGTTAAGGAGTGGGGCTGTGTTTAGGAGTGGGGGCTGTGTTTAGGAGTGGGGGGCTGTGTTTAGGAGTGTTGGGGTGCTGTGTTTAGGAGTGGGGGCTGTGTTAAGGAGTGGGGGCTGTGTTTAGGAGTGTGGGGACTGGCGTTTGGAAAGAGTTGGGGCTGTGTTTAGGAGTGGGGGCTGTGTTTAGGAGTCTGGGGCTGTGTTTAGGAGTTGGGGCTGTGTTTAGGAGTGGGGGGCTGTGTTTAGGAGTGAGGGGCTGTGTTTAGGAGTGGTGGGGCTGTGTTTAGGAGTGGGGGGCTGTGTTTAGGAGTGAGGGCTGTGTTTAGGAGTGGGGGCTGTGTTTAGGAGTGGGGGCTTTGTTTAGGAGTGGGGACTGTGTTTAGGAGTGGGGTGGCTGTGTTTAGGAGTGGGGACTGTGTTTAGGAGTGGGGGCTGTGTTTAGGAGTGGGGCTGTGTTTAGGAGTGGGGACTGTGTTTAGGAGTGGGGCTGTGTTTAGGATGGGGCTGTGTTTAGGAGTGGGGGCTGTGTTTAGGAGTGGGGGCTGTGTTTAGGAGTGGGGGCTGTGTTTAGGAGTGGGGCTGTGTTTAGGAGTGGGGCTGTGTTTAGGAAGGAGTGGGGCTGTGTTTAGGAGTGGGGGCTGTGTTTAGGAGTGGGGCTGTGTTTAGGAGTGGGGCTGGGGCTGTGTTTAGGAGTGGGGGCTTTGTGTTTAGGAGTGGGGGCTGTGTTTAGGAGTGGGGGCTGTGTTTAGGAGTGGGGCTGTGTTTAGGAGTGGGGGGCTGTGTTTAGGAGTGGGGCTGTGTTTTAGGAGTAAGGGGCTGTGTTTAGGAGTGGGAACTGTGCTTTAGGAGTGGGGGCTGTGTTTAGTAAAGTGGGGGGGCTGTGTTTAGGAGTGGGGCTGTGTTTAGGAGTGAGGGGCTGTGTTAAGGAGTGCGGGGCTGTGTTTAGGAGTGGGGACTGTGTTTAGGAGTGGGGACTGTGTTTAGGGAGTGGGGGCTGTGTTTAGGAGTGGGGGGCTGTGTTTAGGAGTGGGGGCTGTGTTATAAGGAGTGGGGGATGTGTTTTAGAGTTGGGCTGTGTTTAGGGGAGTGGGGCTGTGTTTAGGAGTGGGGCGAGTGTTTAGGAGTGGGGCTGTGTTTAGGAGTGGGGCTGTGTTTAGGAGTGGGGCTGTGTTTAGGAGTGGGGCTGTGTTTAGGAGTGGGGCTGTGTTTAGGAGTTGGGGCTGTGTTTAGGAGTGGGGGCTGTGTTTAGGAGTGGGGCTGTGTTAAGGAGTGGGGGCTGTGTTTAGGAGTGGGGGCTGTGTTTAGGAGTGGGGCTGTGTTTAGGAGTGGGGGCTGTGTTTAGGAGTGGGGCTGTGTTTAGGAGTGGGGCTGTGTTAAGGAGTTGGGGCTGTGTTTAGGAATGGGGGCTGTGTTTAGGAGTGGGACAGTGTTTAGGAGCGAGGCTGTGTCTAGGAGTGGGGCTGTGTTAATGACTGGGCTGTGTTTAGGAGTGGGGGCTGTGTTTAGGAGTGGGGGCTGTGTTTAGGAGTGGGGGCTGTGTTTAGGAGTGGGGGCTGTGTTTAGGGAGTGGGGCTGTGTTTAAGGAGTGGGGGCTGTGTTTAGGAGTGGGGCTGTGTTTAGGAGTGGGGCTGCTGTGTTTAGGAGTGGGGGCTGTGTTTAGGAGTGGGGCTGTGTTTAGGAGTGGGGCTGTGTTTTAGGAGTGGGGCTGTGTTTAGGAGTGGGGCTGTGTTTAGGAGTGGGGGCTGTGTGTTTATGGAGAGTGGGGCTGTGTTTAGGAGTGGGGGCTGTGTTTAGGAGTGGGCTGTGTTTAGGAAGTGGGGCTGTGTTTAGGAGTGGGGGCTGTGTTTAGGAGTGGGGCTGTGTTTAGGAGTGGGGGCTGTGTTTAGGAGTGGGGCTGTGTTTAGGAGTGGGGGCTGTGTTTATAGAGTGGGGGCTGTGTTTAGGAGTGGGGCTGTGTTTAGGAGTGGGGGCTGTGTTTTGGAGTGGGGAGTGTTTAGGATGCGGAAGGCTGTGTTTAGGGAGTGGGGCTGTGTTTATGAGTGGGGCTCTGTGTTTAGGAGTGGGGGCTGTGTTTTAGGAGTGGGGGCTGTGTTTAGGAGGGTGGGGCTGTGTTTAGGAGTGGGGGCTGTGTTTAGGAGTGGGGGCTGTGTTTAGAGTAGGGGGCTGTGTTTAGGAGTGGGGGCTGTGTTTAGGAGTGGGGGCTGTGTTTAGGAGTGGGGGCTGTGTTTAGGAGTGGGGCTGTGTTTAGGAGTGGGGGGCTGTGTTTAGGAGTGGGGCTGTGTTTAGGAGTGGGGGGCTGTGTTTAGGAGTGGGGGCTGTGTTTTAGGAGTGGGCTGTGTTTAGGAGTGGGAGTGTGTTTAGGAGTGGGGGCTATGTTTAGGAGTGGGGCTGTGTTAAGGAGTGGGGGCTGTGTTTAGGAGTGGGGCTGTGTTTAGGAGTGGGGCTGTGTTTAGGAGTGGGGCTGTGTTTAGGAGTGGGGCTGTGTTAAGGAGTGAGGCTGTGTTTAGGAGTGGGGGCTGTGTTAAGAGAGTGGGGCTGTGTTTTTGACTGGGGCTGCTGTGTTTAGGAGTGGGGGCTGTGTTTAGGAGTGGGAGCTGTGTTTAAGGAGTGGGCTGTGTTAGGAGTGGGGCTGTGTTTAGGAGTGGGGCTGTGTTTAGGAGTGGGGCTGTGTTGAAGGAGGGGGGCTGTGTTTAGGAGTGGGGGCTGTGTTTAGGAGTGGGGCTGTGTTTGAGGAGTGGGGGCTGTGTTTAGGAGTGGGGCTGTGTTTAGGAGTGGGGCTGTGTTTAGGAGTGGGGCTGTGTTTAGGAGTGGGGGCTGTGTTTAGGAGTGGGGCTGTGTTTAAGGAGTGGGGCTGTGTTTTAGAGTGGGGCTGTGTTTAGGAGTGGGGCTGTGTTTAGGAGTGGGGCTGTGTTTAGGAGTGGGGCTGTGTTTAGGAGTGGGGCTGTGTTTAGGAGTGGGGGGCTGTGTTTAGGAGTTGGGGGCTGTGTTTAGGAGTGGGGGCTGTGTTTAGGAGTGGGGGCTGATGTTTAGGAGTGGGGCTGTGTTTTAGGAGTGGGGGGCTGTGTTTAGGAGTGGGGCTGTGTTTAGGAGTGGGGCTGTGTTTAGGAGTGGGGGCTGTGTTTAGGAGTGGGGGCTGTGTTTAGGAGTGGGGCTGTGTTAAGGAGTGGGGGCTGTGTTTAGGAGTGGGGCTGTGTGTTTAGGAGTGGGGCTGTGTTTAGGAGTGGGGGCTGTGTTTAGGAGTGGGGCTGTGTTTAGGAGTGGGGCTGTGTTTAAGGGTGGGGGCTGTGTTTAGGAGTGGGGGCTGTGTTTAGGAGTGGGGCTGTGTTAGGAGTGGGGCTGTGTTTAGGAGTAGAGGGGCTGTGTTAAGGAGTGGGGGCTGTGTTTAGGAGTGGGGACTGTGTTTAGGAGTGGGGCTGTGTTAAGGAGTGGGGCTGTGTTTAGGAGTGGGGGCTGTGTTTAGGAGTGGGGCTGTGTGTTTAAGGAGTGGGGGCTGTGTTTAGGAGTGGGGGCTGTGTTTAGGAGTGGGGGCTGTGTTTTAGGAGTGGGGCTGTGTTTAGGAGTGGGGGCTGTGTTTAGGAGTGGGGGCTGTGTTTAGGAGTGTGGGCTGTGTTTAGGAGTGGGGCTGTGTTTAGGAGTGGGGCTGTGTTTAGGAGTGGGGGCTGTGTTTAGGAGTGGGGACTGTGTTTAGGAGTGGGGGGCTGTGTTTAGGAGTGGGGGCTGTGTTTAGGAGTGGGGCTGTGTTTAGGAGTGGGGCTGTGTTAAGGAGTGGGGGCTGTGTTTAGGAGTGGGGCTGTGTTTAGGAGTGGGGCTGTGTTAAGGAGTTGGGGCTGTGTTTAGGAGTGGGGGGCTGTGTTTAGGAGTGGGGGCTGTGTTTAGGAGTGGGGGCTGTGTTTAGGAGTGGGGCTGTGTTTAGGAGTGGGGGCTGTGTTAAGGAGTGGGGGCTGTGTTTAGGAGAGGGGGCTGTGTTTAGGAGTGGGGCTGTGTTTAGGAGTGGGGCTGTGTTTAGGAGTGGGGCTGTGTTTAGGAGTGGGGGCTGTGTTTAGGAGTGGGGGCTGTGTTTAGGAGTGGGGCTGTGTTTAGGAGTGGGGGCTGTGTTTAGGAGTGGGGCTGTGTTTAGGAGTGGGGCTGTGTTAAGGAGTGGGGGCTGTGTTTAGGAATGGGGGCTGTGTTTAGGAGTGGGGCTGTGTTTAGGAGTGGGGCTGTGTTTAGGAGTGGGGCTGTGTTTAGGAGTGGGGCTGTGTTTAGGAGTGGGGGCTGTGTTTAGGAGTGGCGGCTGTGTTTAGGAGTTGGGGCTGTGTTTTGGAGTGGAGGCTGTGTTTAGGAGTGGGGGCTGTGTTTAGGAGTGGGGGCTGTGTTTAGGAGTGGGGCTGTGTTTAGGAGTGGGGCTGTGTTTAGGAGTGGGGCTGTGTTTAGGAGTGGGGCTGTGTTTAGGAGTGGGGGCTGTGTTTAGGAGTGGGGGCTGTGTTTAGGAGTGGGGCTGTGTTTAGGAGTGGGGGCTGTGTTTAGGAGTGGGGCTGTGTTTAGGAGTGGGGCTGTGTTTAGGAGTGGGGCTGTGTGTTTAGGAGTGGGGGCTGTGTTTAGGAGTGTGGGGCTGTGTTTAGGAGTGGGGCTGTGTTTAGGAGTGGGGGCTGTGTTTAGGAGTGGGGCTGTGTTTAGGAGTGGGGGCTGTGTTTAAGAGTGGGGCTGTGTTTAGGAGTGGGGGCTGTGTTTAGGAGTGGGGCTGTGTTTAGGAGTGGGGCTGTGTTTAGGAGTGGGGCTGTGTTTAGGAGTGGGGGCTGTGTTTAGGAGTGGGGCTGTGTTTAGGAGTGGGGGCTGTGTTTAGGAGTGGGGGCTGTGTTTAGGAGTGGGGGCTGTGTTTAGGAGTGGGGCTGTGTTTAGGAGTGGGGCTGTGTTTAGGAGTGGGGCTGTGTTTAGGAGTGGGGCTGTGTTTAGGAGTGGGGGCTGTGTTTAGGAGTGGGGCTGTGTTTAGGAGTGGGGGCTGTGTTTAGGAGTGGGGGCTGTGTTTAGGAGTGGGGCTGTGTTTAGGAGTGGGGCTGTGTTTAGGAGTGGGGAGTGGGGCTGTGTTTAGGAGTGGGGCTGTGTTTAGGAGTGGGGGCTGTGTTTAGGAGTGGGGCTGTGTTTAGGAGTGGGGGCTGTGTTTAGGAGAGTGGGCTGTGTTTAGGAGTGGGGCTGTGTTTAGGAGTGGGGCTGTGTGTTTAGGAGTGGGGCTGTGTTTAGGAGTGGGGGCTGTGTTTAGGAGTGGGGGCTGTGTTTAGGAGGTGGGAACTGTGTTTAGGAGTGGGAACTGTGTTTAGGAGTGGGGGCTGTGTTTAGGAGTGGGGCTGTGTTAAGGAGTGGGGGCTGTGTTTAGGAGTGGGGGCTGTGTTTAGGAGTGGGGCTGTGTTTAGGAGTGGGGCTGTGTTTAGGAGTGGGGCTGTGTTTAGGAGTGGGGCTGTGTTTAGGAGTGGGGCTGTTTAGGAGTGGGGGCTGTGTTTAGGAGTGGGGCTGTGTTTAGGAGTGGGGCTGTGTTAAGGAGTGGGGGCTGTGTTTAGGGAGTGGGGGCTGTGTTTAGGAGTGGTGGCTGTGTTTAGGAGTGGGGCTGTGTTTAGGAGTGGGGCTGTGTTAGGAGTGGGGCTGTGTTTAGGAGTGGGGGCTGTGTTTAGGAGTGGGGGCTGTGTTTAGGAGTGGGGGCTGTGTTTAGGAGTGGGGCTGTGTTAAGGAGTGGGGGCTGTGTTTAGGAGTGGGGCTGTGTTTAGGAGTGGGGCTGTGTTTAGGAGTGGGGCTGTGTTTAAGAGTGGGGCTGTGTTTAGGAGTGGGGGCTGTGTTTAGGAGTGGGGCTGTGTTTAGGAGTGGGGGCTGTGTTTAGGAGTGGGGCTGTGTTTAGGAGTTGGGGCTGTGTTTAGGAGTGGGGCTGTGTGTTTAGGAGTGGGGCTGTGTTTAGGAGTGGAGGCTGTGTTTAGGAGTGGGGCTGTGTTTAGGACTGTGGGGCTGTGTTTAGGAGTGGGGGCTGTGTTAGGAGTGGGGCTGTGTTTAGGAGTGGGAACTGTGTTTAGGAGTGGGGCTGTGTTTAGGAGTGGGGGCTGTGTTTAGGAGTGGGGGCTGTGTTTAGGAGTGGGGCTGTGTTTAGGAGTGGGGCTGTGTTTAGGAGTGGGGGCTGTGTTTAGGAGTGGGGCTGTGTTTAGGAGTGGGGGCTGTGTTTAGGAGTGGGGCTGTGTTTAGGAGTGGGGCTGGGTTTAGGAGTGGGGGCTGTGTTTAGGAGTGGGGCTGTGTTTAGGAGTGGGGCTGTGTTTAGGAGTGGGGCTGTGTTTAGGAGTGGGGGCTGTGTTTAGGAGTGGGGCTGTGTTTAGGAGTGGGGGCTGTGTTTAGGAGTGGGGCTGTGTTTAGGAGTGGGGCTGTGTTTAGGAGTGGGGACTGTGTTTAGGAGTGGGGCTGTGTTTAGGAGTGTGGCTGTGTTAAGGAGTTGGGGCTGTGTTTAGGAGTGGGGGCTGTGTTTAGGAGTGGGGCTGTGTTTAGGAGTGGGGCTGTGTTTAGGAGTGGGGGCTGTGTTTAGGAGTGGGGCTGTGTTTAGGAGTGGGGCTGTGTTTAGGAGTGGGGGCTGTGTTTAGGAGTGGGGGCTGTGTTTAGGAGTGGGGCTGTGTTTAGGAGTGGGGGCTGTGTTTAGGAGTGGGGGCTGTGTTTAGGAGTGGGGGCTGTGTTTAGGAGTAGGGGGCTGTGTTTAGGAGTGGGGCTGTGTTTAGGAGTGGGGGCTGTGTTTAGGAGTGGGGCTGTGTTTAGGAGTGGGGCTGTGTTTAGGAGTGGGAACTGTGTTTAGGAGTGCGGGGCTGTGTTTAGGAGTGGGGGCTGTGTTTAGGAGTGGGGCTGTGTTTAGGAGTGGGGGCTGTGTTTAGGAGTGGGCTGTGTGTTTAGGAGTGGGGCTGTGTTTAGGAGTGGGGCTGTGTTTAGGAGTGGGGGCTGTGTTTAGGAGTGGGGCTGTGTTTAGGAGTGGGGCTGTGTTTAGTGGGGTGTGGAGTGGGGCTGTGTTTAGGAGTGAGGGGCTGTGTTTAGGAGTGGGGGCTGTGTTTAGGAGTGGGGGCTGTGTTTAGGAGTGGGGCTGTGTTTAGGAGTTTAGGAGGGGGCTGTGTTTAGGAGTGGGGGCTGTGTTTAGGAGTGAGGGGCTGTGTTTAGGAGTGGGGCTGTGTTTAGGAGTGGGGCTGTGTTAAGGAGTTGGGGCTGTGTTTAGGAATGGGGGCTGTGTTTAGGAGTGGGACAGTGTTTAGGAGCGAGGCTGTGTCTAGGAGTGGGGCTGTGTTAATGACTGGGCTGTGTTTAGGAGTGGGGGCTGTGTTTAGGAGTGGGGGCTGTGTTTAGGAGTGGGGCTGTGTTTAGGAGTGGGGGCTGTGTTTAGGAGTGGGGCTGTGTTTAGGAGTGGGGGCTGTGTTTAGGAGTGGGGCTGTGTTTAGGAGTGGGGGCTGTGTTTAGGAGTGGGGCTGTGTTTAGGAGTGGGGGCTGTGTTTAGGAGTGGGGCTGTGTTTAGGAGTGGGGCTGTGTTTAGGAGTGGGGCTGTGTTTAGGAGTGGGGCTGTGTTTAAGAGTGGGGCTGTGTTTAGGAGTGGGGGCTGTGTTTAGGAGTGGGGGCTGTGTTTAGGAGTGGGGGGCTGTGTTTAGGAGTGGGGGCTGTGTTTAGGAGTGGGGGCTGTGTTTAGGAGTGCGGGGCTGTGTTTAGGGAGTGGGGACTGTGTTTAGGAGTGGGGCTGTGTTTAGGATTGGGGCTGTGTTTAGGAGTGGGGGCTGTGTTTAGGAGTGGGGGCTGTGTTTTAGGAGTGGGGCTGTGTTTAGGAGTGGGGGCTGTGTTTAGGAGTGGGGCTGTGTTTAGGAGTGGGGCTGTGTTTAGGAGTGGGGGCTGTGTTTAGGAGTGGGGCTGTGTTTAGGAGTGGGGGCTGTGTTTAGGAGTGGGGGCTGTGTTTAGGAGTGGGGGCTGTGTTTAGGAGTGGGGGCTGTGTTTAGGAGTGGGGCTGTGTTTAGGAGTGGGGGCTGTGTTTAGGAGTGGGGGCTGTGTTTAGGAGTGGGGGCTGTGTTTAGGAGTGGGGGCTGTGTTTAGGAGTGGGGGCTGTGTTTAGGAGTGGGGCTGTGTTTAGGAGTGGGGCTGTGTTTAGGAGTGAGGGGCTGTGTTAAGGAGTGGGGGCTGTGTTTAGGAGTGGGGGCTGTGTTTAGGAGTGGGGCTGTGTTTAGGAGTGGGGGCTGTGTTTAGGAGTGGGGCTGTGTTAAGGAGTGGGGCTGTGTTTAGGAGTGGGGCTGTGTTTAGGAGTGGGGCTGTGTTAAGGAGTGGGGGCTGTGTTTAGGAGTGGGGCTGTGTTTAGGAGTGGGGCTGTGTTTAGTGTTTAAGAGTGGGGCTGTGTTTAGAGGAGGGGGGCTGTGTTTAGGAGTAGGGTGGGGCTGTGTTTAGGAGTATGGGGCTGTGTTTAAGAGGAGTGGTCGGGGACTGTGTTTAGGAGAGTGGGGGCTGTGTTTAGGAGTGGGGCTGTGTTTAGGAGTGGTGGCTGTGTTAAGGAGAATGGGGCTGTGTTTAGGAGTGGGGGCTGTGTTTTAGGAGTGGGGCAGTGTTTAGGAGTGGGGCTTGTGTTTAGGAGTGGGGCTGTGTTTAGGAGTGGGGGCTGTGTTTAGGAGTGGGGCTGTGTTTAGGAGTGGGGCTGTGTTTAGGAGAGGGGGCTGTGTTTAAGAGTGGGGCTGTGTTTAGGAGTGGGGCTGTGTTCAAGAGTGGGGCTGTGTTTAACAGTGGGAGCTGTGTTTAGGAGTGGGGCTGTGTTTAGGAGTGGGGCTGTGTTTAGGAGTGGGGGCTGTGTTTAGGAGTGGGGCTGTGTTTAGGAGTTGGGGCTGTGTTTAGGAATGGGGGCTGTGTTTAGGAGTGGGACAGTGTTTAGGAGCGAGGCTGTGTCTAGGAGTGGGGCTGTGTTAATGACTGGGCTGTGTTTAGGAGTGGGGGCTGTGTTTAGGAGTGGGAGTGTGTTTAGGAGTGGGGGCTATGTTTAGGAGTGGGGGCTGTGTTTAGGAGTGGGGTGCTGTGTTAAGGAGTGGGGGCTGTGTTTAGGAGTGGGGCTTGTGTTTAGAGGGGGAGTGGGGCTGCTGTGTTTAAGAGTGGGGCTGTGTTTAGGAGTGGGACTGTGGCTTTAGGAGTGGGGGCTGTGTTTAGGAGTGGGGCTGTGTTTAGGAGTGGGGCTGTGTTTAGGAGTGGGGCTGTGTTTAGGAGTGGGGCTGTGTTTAGGAGTGGGGGCTGTGTTTAGGAGTGGGGGGCTGTGTTTAGGAGTGGGGGGCTGTGTTTAGGAGTGGGGGCTGTGTTTAGGAGTGGGGGCTGTGTTTAGGAGTGGGGGCTGTGTTTAGGAGTGGGGGCTGTGATTTAGGAGTGGGGGGGCTGTGTTTAGGAGTGGGGCTGTGTTTAGGAGTGGGGCTGTGTTTAGGAGTGGGGGCTGTGTTTTAGGAGTGGGGCTGTGTTTAGGAGTGGGGGCTGTGTTTTAGGAGTGGGGGCTGTGTTTTAGGAGTGGGGGCTGTGTTTAGGAGTTAGGCTGTGTTTAGGAGTGGGGCTGTGTTTAGGAAGAGTGGGCTGTGTTTAGGAGTGGGGGCTGTGTGTTTAGGAGGAGTGGGGGCTGTGTTTAGGAGTGGGGGCTGTGTTTAGGAGTGGGGCTGTGTTTAGGAGTGGGAGTGGGGCTGTGTTTAGGAGAGGGGGCTGTGTTTAGGAGTGGGGGCTGTGTTTAAGGTGTGGGGGGGCTTGTGTTTAGGAGTGGGGGCTGTGTTTAGGAGTGGGAACTGTGTTTAGGAGTGGGGCTGTGTTTAGGAGTGGGGCTGTGTTTAGGAGTGGGGGCTGTGTTTAGGAGTGGGGCTCTTGTGTTAAGGAGCTTGGGGCTGTGTTTAGGAGTGCGGGGCTGTGTTTAGGAGTGTGGGGCTGTGTTTAGGAGTGGGGCCTGTGTTTAGGAGTGGGGCTGTGTTTAGGAGTGGGGCCTGTGTTTAGGAGTGGGGCTGTGTTTAGGAGTGGGGCTGTGTTTAGGAGTGGGGGCTGTGTTTAGGAGTGGGGCTGTGTTTAGGAGTGGGGGCTGTGTTTAGGAGTGGGGCTGTGTTAAGGAGTGGGGGCTGTGTTTAGGAGTGGGGCTGTGTTTAGGAGTGGGGCTGTGTTTAGGAGTGGGGGCTGTGTTTAGGAGTGGGGCTGTGTTTAGGAGTGGGGCTGTGTTTAGGAGTGGGGGCTGTGTTTAGGAGTGGGCTGTGTTTAGGAGTGGGGCTGTGTTTAGGAGTGGGGGCTGTGTTTAGGAGTGGGGCTGTGTTTAGGAGTGGGGGCTGTGTTTAGGAGTGGGGGCTGTGTTTAGGAGTGGGGCTGTGTTTAGGAGTGGGGCTGTGTTTAGGAGTGGGGGCTGTGTTTAGGAGTGGGGCTGTGTTTAGGAGTGGGGCTGTGTTTAGGAGTGGGGCTGTGTTTAGGAGTGGGGCTGTGTTTAGGAGTGGGGGCTGTGTTTAGGAGTGGGGCTGTGTTTAGGAGTGGGGGCTGTGTTTAGGAGTGGGGCTGTGTTTAGGAGTGGGGGCTGTGTTTAGGAGTGGGGCTGTGTTAAGGAGTGGGGGCTGTGTTTAGGAGTGGGGCTGTGTTTAAGAGTGGGGCTGTGTTCAAGGAGTGGGGGCTGTGTTTAGGAGTGGGGGGCTGTGTTTAGGAGTGGGGCTGTGTTTAGGAGTGGGCTGGGTCTGTGTTTAGGAGTGGGGGCTGTGTTTAGGAGTGGGGCTGTGTTTAGGAGTGGGGCTGTGTTTACGGAGTGTGGGGCTGTGTTTAGGAGTGGGGGCTGTGTTTAGGAGTGGGGCTGTGTTTAGGAGTGGGGCTGTGTTTAGGAGTGGGGCTGTGTTTAGGTGAGGTGGGGCTGTGTTTAGGAGTGAGGGATCTGTGTTAAGGAGTGGGGGCTGTGTTTAAGGAGTGGGGGCTGTGTTTAGGAGATGGGGCTGTGTTTAAGGAGTGGGGGCTGTGTTTAGGAGGAGTGGGGCTGTGTTTAGGAATGGGGGCTGTGTTTAGGAGTCGGGGGCTGTGTTTAAGGAGTGGGGGCTGTGTTTAGGAGTGGGGGCTGTGTTTTAGGAGTTGGGGCTGTGTTTAGGAGTGGGGGACTGTGTTTAGGAGTGGGGCTGTGTTTAGGACAGTGAGGGGGCTGTTTTTAGGAGTGGGGGCTGTGTTTAGGAGTGGGGACTGTGTTTAGGTAGTGGGGCTGTGTTTAGGAGTGGGGGCTGTGTTTAAGGAGTGGGGGCTGTGTGTTTAGGAGTGGGCTGACCCGTGTTTAGGGAGTGGGGCTGTGTTTAGGAGTGGGGCTGTGTTTAGGAGTGGGAACTGATGTTTAGGAGTGGGGGGCTGCTGTTTAGGAGTGGGGCTGTGTTTAGGAGTGGGGGCTGTGTTTAGGAGTGGGGCTGTGTTAAGGAGTGGGGGGCTGTGTTTAGGAGTGGGGCTGTGTTTAAGAGTGGGGCTAGGTGTGTTTTAGTGGCGGCTGAGTTTTTTGTTTGGGGCTGTGTTTAGGAGTGGGAACTGTGTTTAGGAGTGGGAACTGTGTTTAGGAGTGGGGGCTGTGTTTAGGAGTGGGGCTGTGTTTAGGAGTGGGAACTGTGTTTAGGAGTGGGAACTGTGTTTAGGAAAGGGGCTGTGTTTAGGAGTGGGGCTGTGTTTAGGAGTGGGACAGTGTTTAGGAGCGAGGCTGTGTCTAGGAGTGGGGCTGTGTTAATGACTGGGCTGTGTTTAGGAGTGGGGGCTGTGTTTAGGAGTGGGAGTGTGTTTAGGAGTGGGGGCTATGTTTAGGAGTGGGGCTGTGTTAAGGAGTGGGGGCTGTGTTTAGGAGTGGGGCTGTGTTTAGGAGTGGGGGCTGTGTTTAGGAGTGGGGCTGTGTTTAGGAGTGGGGCTGTGTTTAGGAGTGGGGGCTGTGTTTAGGAGTGGGGCTGTGTTTAGGAGTGGGGACTGTGTTTAGGAGTGGGGCTGTGTTTAGGAGTGGGGCTGTGTTTAGGAGTGGGGGCTGTGTTTAGGAGTGGGGGCTGTGTTTAGGAGTGGGGCTGTGTTTAGGAGTGGGGGCTGTGTTTAGGAGTGGGGCTGTGTTAAGGAGTGGGGGCTGTGTTTAGGAGGGGGCTGTGTTTAGGAGGGGCTGTGTTTAGGAGTGGGGCTGTGTTTAGGAGTGGGGGGGCTGTGTTTAGGAGTGGGGCTGTGTTAAGGAGGTGTCTGTGTTATGGTGTGGGGCTGTGTTTAGGAGTGGGGGCTGTGTTTAGGAGTGGGGCTGTGTTTAGGAGTGGGGCTGTGTTTAGGAGTGGGGGCTGTGTTTAGGAGTGGGGGCTGTGTTTAGGAGTGGGGCTGTGTTAAGGAGTGGGGGCTGTGTTTAGGAGTGGGGCTGTGTTAAGGAGTGGCGGCTGTGTTTAGGAATGGGCCTGTGTTTAGGAGTGGGGCTGTTTTTAGGGGTGGGGCTGAGTTTAGGAGTGGGAACTGTGTTTAGGAGTGGGGCTGTGTTTAGGAGTGGGGCTGTGTTTAGGAGTGGGGGCTGTGTTTAGGAGTGGGGTCTGTGTTTAGGAGTGGGGGCTGTGTTTAGGAGTGGGGGCTGTGTTTAGGAGTGGGGCTGTGTTTAGGAGTGGGGGCTGTGTTTAGGAGTGAGGGACTGTGTTTAGGAGTGGGGGCTGTGTTTAGGAGTGGGGGACTGTGTTTAGGAGTGGGGACGGGACTGTGTTTAGGAGTGGGGCTGTGTTTAGGAGTGGGGCTGTGTTAAGGAGTTGGGGCTGTGTTTAGGAGTGGGGGCTGTGTTTAGGAGTGGGGCTGTGTTTAGGAGTGGGGGCTGTGTTTAGGAGTGGGGCTGTGTTTAGGAGTGGGGGCTGTGTTTAGGAGTGGGGCTGTGTTAAGGAGTGGGGGCTGTGTTTAGGAGTGGGGCTGTGTTTAGGAGTGGGGCTGTGTTTAGGAGTGGGGCTGTGTTTAGGAGTGGGGGGGGCTGTGTTTAGGAGTGGGAGGGGCTGTGTTTAGGAGTGGGGGCTGTGTTTAGGAGTGGGATGGGGGCTGTGTTTAGGAGTGGGGGCTGTGTTAAGGAGTGGGGGCTGTGTTTAGGAGTGGGGCTGTGTTTAGGGAGTGCGGGGCTGTGTTTAGGGAGTGGGGCTGTGTTTAGGAGTGGGGGCTGTGTTTAGGAGTGGGGCTGTGTTAAGGAGTGGGGGCTGTGTTTAGGAGTGGGGGCTTGTGTTTAGGAGTGGGGCTGTGTTTTAAGGAAGGTGGGGCTGTGTTTAGGAGTGGGGCTGTGTTTAGGGAGTGGGGGCTGTGTTTAGGAGTGGGGGCTGTGTTTCGGAGTGGGGGCTCTGTGTTTAGGAGTGGGGACTGTGTTTAGGAGTGTGGGCTGTGTTTAGGAGTGGGGCTGTGTTTAGGAGTGGGGCTGTGTTTAGGAGTGGGGGCTGTGTTTAGGAGTAAGGGGCTGTGTTAAGGAGTGGGGCTGTGTTTAGGAGTGGGGGCTGTGTTTAGGAGTGGGGGCTGTGTTTAGGAGTGGGGGCTGTGTTTAGGAGTGGGGGCTGTGTTTAGGAGTGGGGGCTGTGTTTAGGAGTGGGGGCTGTGTTTAGGAGTGGGGGCTGTGTTTAGGAGTGGGGCTGTGTTAAGGAGTGGGGGCTGTGTTTAGGAGTGGGAATGTGTTTAGGAAGGTGGGGCTGTGTTTAGGAGTGAGGGCTGTGTTTAGGAGTGGGGGCTGTGTTTAGGAGAAAGGGGCTGTGTTAAGGAGTGGGAACTGTGCTGTGTGTTTAGGGAGTGGGAAAACTGTGTTTAGGTGTGGGAACTGAGTTTAGGAGTGGGGGCTGTGTTTAGGAGTGGGGCTGTGTTTAGGAGTGGGGCTGTGTTTAGGAGTGGGGCTGTGTTTAGGAGTGGGGCTGTGTTTAGGAGTGGGGCTGTGT